>NC_079198.1:105745416-105962916 GCF_029499605.1 Hyla sarda | reverse complement strand
GCACCACGCCTGTCCTCAGGTTGTGTGTGGTATTACAACTTTTCTTCACTTTAAAGGTAGTGAGCTGCAATAACACAAACCCAAATGTGGCGATGTTTCTGAAAGAAAGCAGCTATGATTTTCTAATCCCGGTTAACCCATTAACCTTATCATACCATTACTAAAGTAAAGCACAGCTAGGTTAAAGAGTAACGTCGGCACAGAACATCTTATCCCCTATCCGCAGGAACGGGGTGGAGTCCCCCACAATCTCGGGATAAGATGTTCTGTACCGGAGTTCCCCTTTAAAGCAGTCAATACACCATCTGTACAGCGAAAATATAAAGTCACCTTTGTTTTGGAGACCCGGATCGCGAGCGAGAACGGGAGTAGCTCTGGTCTCTGCTGCCACTTCTGCTTTCTCTGCCTTTGGCGACACTAAAAACATCAATTGTAAGTGATTGTAGTAGGGGAACCCAACAGTCCTCACTGCATTACAGAAGCTTTAAAGGGGTACTCCGCCCCTAGACATCTTATCCCCTATCCCCAGCAGCAGGACTCCCGCGATCTAACATCTGGGGATAAGATGCTAGGGGTGGAGTACCCCTTTAAGAGTTAAAGGACAAGTATCGTGTTTAAAAAAAAAATAAAAATGATACGTTTTAGATCCCAGGAGGCCCGAGCGCTGGGGCTCCTGGAATCTCTTGTTTAGTGCCCCGGCTATCATATACACTGACACGTCACGCAACCCCCACTCGAAGCGGGGGCCGTCACACCCTTTCCATATAGTTCTATGGCAGAGCCGTTCGGCAATCTTCAGCTCTCCCATAGGAGATAAGTTTCTTTTACACGATACTTGTTCTTTAAGTGTTAGTCATCAAGTTTCTTGCCTGTTTCCAATAACTGAACTGAATACAGCTGTAGACTAAAGCATCCAAGTCAGTGTTTCCCAACCAAGGTGTCTCCAGCTGTTTCAAAACTACAAATCTCAGCATGCCCAGACAGCCAAAGGCTGTCTGGGCATGCTGAGAGTTGTAGTTTTGCAACAGCTGGAGGCACCTTGGTTGGGAAACACTGATCTAAGTAATGCAATGTATTTACTAACTTCATGTAGATTATATGTTAAGTGTAATAATGATTCTCCTGCTAGACTACAATTTACCCATTCACAGGGCTTGATGAGGTCGTCCTTTTTGTATCCTCTATTTTCCTTTTGACATTTTTCAGTGCATGTAAAGAGACAGGTGACTGTTTGCTTGACTTTCCCTCCTTAGGGGACACTAAAGGAAGAAATAATATGCCATGTCACTTGTGCAGGAGAAAAAAAAATTAACATTTACGTGCAGACCACAGAGAATTTGCTACATACCATTTTTCATATTGGGTGAAAACTCTGCAGCATTGTCAATGCGTGGTGTGCCATCAGGGAGTAACCCTTTGGCCTTGGCCTTAGCCTCATCGAGCATCAGCTTCCTTTTCTCGACTATACTTTCCAGATTGGTCAGATCAGCCTGTAATTTGAAGAGGAGGATTGTATCACATGAATACATGCATACAGAGTAAGAAGTGGTATTTGTGGTAGGGACTAAGCATTCTACACACCTTCTTTCTTGTGTACAGCCTTAAAATATGAAGACAGATCTCCTTAATGTCTTCTTCAGAAGCGCCAAAGAGAAGGAACCAATGAGGACGATTTGGGAGGCTTATCTGTAAGGCAGAGTTTCTAATTAGATAAAATATATTCACAGCACAAGTTTATTTTTACATTTTACACCAGTTAAAAGGCTGATCTCACTATTAGATCGTCATTAAAGGTGTAGTCGAGGAAACTGAACATAGGACTACTTATCCCCTATCCATAGTATAGGTGATAAGTGTCTGATCATGGAGTGTCCAACTGCTGGGACCCCCGGAGATGTCCTGTATGGGGCCCAGCTACTTACACGTTCTTAGCGCACTCCGGCCCCCAACGTCCTGGTAATACACAAGTAACTGCCCACTCAACCAGTCACTGGCCGCATCCATGCCCTGTCTCTGAAAGTGATTGGCTGAGCGCGCTGTCATTTGATCTGTCCAGGGCAGTGTTTCCCAACCAGGGTGCCTCCAGCTGCTGGAAAACTACAACTCCCAGCATGCAGCCAAAGGATGTATGGGCATGCTGGGAGTTGTAGTTTTGCAACAGCTGCAGGCACCCTGGTTGGGAAACACTGGTCCAGGGCATAAGTGTCTAAAAACCGTGGATGGGAAAACACAGACAGTTGATAAATCTATAATTGCAGGGTGTCCGACTGCTTTGAAACCACTGCCAATTTAAGAACCTGAACTTTTCGCCTGAATTCATTGTCCATGGAACTTCTAAAGAAAGCCGAGTACTGTACCTGCCCGTCTTTAGCAGTCCTATAGACAGCGAATGGAGCAGCCGCGTACTGACTTAAAGGGGTGCTCCTGTGGAATTTTTTTTTTTTTTAAATTAACTGGTGCCAGAAAGTTAAACAGATTTGTAAATTATTTCTATAAAAAAATTCTTAATCCTTCCAGTACTTATTAGCTGCTGAGTACTACAGAGGAAATAGTTTTCTTTTTGGAACACAGAGCTCTCTGCTGACATCATGACCACAGTGCTCTCTGCTGACATCTCTGTCCATTTTAAGAACTGTCCAGAGTCGGAGAAAATCCCCATAGAAAACATATGCTGCTCTGGACAGTTCCTAAAATGGACAGAGATGTCAGCAGAGAGCACTGTAGTCATGATGTCAGCAGAAAGCACTGTGTTCCAAAAAGAAAACTATTTCCTCTGTAGTATACAGACCATAATAAGTACAGGAAAGATTAAGATTTAATAGAAGCAATTTACAAATCTGTTTAACTTTCTGGCACCAGTTGATTACATTTTTTTTTTTCCCACAGGAGTACCCCTTTTATTGCCATGCTGCGCAAAAGGGAGTTTCAGTAATCCCATTCACGGATATCTCAGGTGGCCCCAGAGGCCACTGATTATACCAGGCATAGGTAACCTATTGCACTTCAGATATAAGAGCATCATGGAAGATTTAGTCCAAATCATCTGCAGTGGCGAAGGTTGCCTATGCCTTGATCATACACTTATATGGTGTGGATAAGGAAAGGGTGTTAATGGTGGCGCCACCTCTTTAACAAGCGAAGCAAACACTTCTGCTTCCTTAGATCCTTTGTGTATACAAACCTCCAGTGTTCTTGCTGCCAGATAGATGCAAGCGCATGCAATTGTTTCGGGGTCGAACCTCACAAAGACATCAGTGCGGAGACTGTCATTCATATAATTCCTGAAATTACATAAATGAAGCCAAATATTGTAGACATAACACCATATAACCTGGTAACTAAGTGTTTAAAGCATACAAAATGTTAAATTGTGATGGATGGAGAACGTATTTTTAACTTCTGTACATATGCCTAAAAAGGCAATTTGTGTCTAACTGCAATCAGTGTGATTAAAGAGTCAATTTGGCTTCATCCCGGATATCCAGATGCAGAGATCTAAGACCCCAAATCATCTACAGGCAGTGTTGGTTCCAGCCAGGCCTGCTTAGGATGTCTCCAGCAACATTCATGCGTGGCATCTGATGTGTTCCACATAGCTTAAACCTGGGTAGAGGTATACTGCTGCAAAATATGGCACATGTTCACAGTAAATTGTGAAAAGAAAACAGCAGATCTAGACAATGTTACAAGTGAACTTAAAAGCTCAGCAAAACTAAATTTACAAAAGAAATCTTTCACATTCATCATAAGCCTATTTGTTAAATTAGAGGTTAATATACAGTCTAAATACATACATTTGGAACTTTTTTTTTTGCATTGAAATAAACTACAAAATAAAAAATTAAATAAAAAAAGATGCAAATTAAAATAAAAGACTACTTTTCATTTTACAAAGAGGTCATGAAAAGAAAGGAAACCACAAAGTAGCGGTGGGAGCCCCGTGTTGCTCCGCTGGATGTATACCACCTGACCAGAGGCAGCCTTCGTTTCTGGGGAACCTGCTTGGGATTGACTGAAGACGGCAGCTATCCCTGCACCAAAGCGCTTGGACAGCAGAGGAGAAGTCTTAGTCACTTACCCTCAGAGGCTAGCCTTTGATCAAAAGAGTACAGAAAACAAAAGTTAAAATGCGTTCTCCATCCATTCAACAAATAAATAGCACCAGACAGTTAAGGCATCATCCCACCACCACCCACCAAACCATTAACTTAAACACATCTTTAACCCCATGAGAAATATTTTAAGGGGTATTCCAGGAAAAAACTTTTTTATATATCAATTGGCTCCGGAAAGTTAAACAGATTTGTAAATTACTTCTATTAAAAAAATATTGATCCTTTCAGTACTTATGAGCTTCTGAAGTTGAGTTGTTCTTTTCTGTCTAAGTGCTCTCTAATGACACCTGTCTCAGGAACCGCCCAGTTTAGAAGAGGTTTTCTATGGGGATTTGCTTCTAAACTGGGCGGTTCCCGAGACAAATGTCATCAGAGAGGATTTAGACAGAAAAGAACAACCTTAACTTCAGAAGCTCATAAGTACTGAAAGGATTAAGAATTTTTAATAGAAGTAATTTACAAGTCTGTTTAACTTTCTGGAGCTATATATATATATATATATTATATATATATATATATATATATATATATATATATATATATATATATATATATATATATATATATATATATATATATATATATATATAAAAAGTTTTTCCCTGGATAGCCCCTTTAAAGGGGGTTTCCTCATCTCTAAAGCAGTGTTTCCCAACCAGGGTGCCTCCATATGTTGCAAAACTACAACTCCCAGCATGCCCGGACAGCCATCGGCTGTCCGGGCATGCTGGGAGTTGTAGTTTTGCAACATATGGAGGAACCCTGGTTGGGGGGAACACTTAAGTGATGGGATATCACTAGGTTTAGCACTGTGCTCCATCTTTTCTGCAGAGCATTACACTGTGTTGCGCCTCTGCACATAAAAACTAAAAGCAAAAGCAGCACTACACCAGTGCTGCGCCCCTCATGATGCTTGGAATCGGTGGGGCCCGGAGTGACCAGAACCACACTGATCTCAAAGTGATGTCAGATTCTAGTGATATGCCATTGATTCATAAGATGGGAATACCCCTGTAAGACAAATATAACAACTCATAAAATACATAAAACACCTACCAAGGCAATAGGATGTCAGATATTGAACTGCGCTAACAGAAAAAGGCGATAACCCCCTTCCGTTCATGCACAATAGGTTAACAATCAGTTTTACTTGAGCTACGTAATGACATTTGTAATGTTAGTCCCTTTAACCAAAGCAGTGTTCATCCAGCTACATAACAAGTTAGTAACCTATTTATAAAATACTAGATTGTGGGCTTCCACTTGCTCTACAAAAACCATGAGATGAGCCTTGAAAATGCGCCAAGACAGGCAGCGGCACACTTCAAATCTCTCCCAGCTCTTCGCTCCAAATATGGGAAAGCTGACGCGATTCCCATGCATTTCCCCTTCAGTCAATGGCAATCAGATCTTCTACAGTGAACAGTAGATAGCGGCTGCAATTGAGTGAATTGTTACGATTTCTTTGAGGCCCCAAGGAGTGAAGGCAATGGAGGGAATACACTATAGACTCTTACAAACTTTTTACAACTATGTTAGAACAATCAACTCACCATGAAGTCTGGACCAGATGCTTATTACGTTCACACTCCAAAACTTGAAGGTACATCACAATGATCTAAGATTGGGAAAACACAGGTTATATTTTTATACAGCCAAACTGGAGCATCTAGTAAAAAAAAAAAAAAAGGGGGGGGGGGGTGATTCAAATGATCTTTATTCACTTTTTTTTGCCCTTTTTTTGCAATGTTACAGATCCCATAGGGGGCTATAACACTGCACACACTGATCTTTTACATTGATCAGTGGTTTCTCATAGGAAACCACTGATCGATGATTCTGCCGGTTGACTGTTCATGCCTGGATCTCAGGCACTGAGCAGTGATTCGGCGATCGGACAGCATGGAGGCAAGGTAGGGACCCTTCGGCTGTCCTGTAAGCTGTTCGAGATGCCGCAATTTCATTGCGGCGATCCCGAACAGCTCCCTGTGCTAACCGGTATTGTTTTACTTTCACTTTAGACGCGGCGTTCGACTTTGAACACCGCGTCTAAAGGGTTAATAGCGCGCGGCACTGCGATAAGTGATGTGCGCTATTAGCCACGGGTCCCGGACGTTGTTAGAGGCCGGGCCCGACCCGCTATGACGAGGGGCCACGCCGTGGCCCTGCGTTATAGAATGGGAGCGGACTCATGAAGTACCGGTATGTCAAGGGTCCTTCAGGGGTTAAATGGTCACAGAGCATTTGATAAATGTTGTGCAGGTCACATTTTCTGAAATTCCACTCTTCACATACACCAAAAAGCTAAGCTAAGTCTAGGCTGGTGTAGTTTTAGAGACTTTTCAGTGGCTTTGTGCATTTTAACAAGAAGTCGCAGTTCATAAAACCCTTCCATATCATGTGTATTGCCAAAATCAGTGGAATGCAAGTGAAAATCTGCAGAAATGTGTAAAACCAAAAGGCACAAAATAGGCACAAATAAACCCTGCTTGGGCCTTTTTTGTGCCTTTTGTAAACACAAAAACACAGTCTAAAGACAATGATAAATGTCGGCCTATGTTCTATAACTTTCTAATACTAGGATTTAAGAGTTCTATAGAATTTTGCACATGCTACAGAACTCCTTAATCTGACAGTTTAACTGGTATCATGTAATACATGGTGTCCAAACTATGAGCTTTCAGCTGTGAGCTACATCTGAGGTAACCGGATTTGAGACCATTGATGGAACATTCTATTATGGGGAAAAATGTGGATGCACTGGGAGTTTTCCGCAGGCAATAAAAAAACTGATCATCAGAGGGCACTAGCAGTCAGACGCAGCATAAACAGTCTGTCATAGCTAGAGATACCACTAAAAAAGTGTGAAATAAAAATCTGCGCAATATCTGCAGTTACTGCCAACTTAAAGGGGTGCTGCAGCACTTAAACACTTAACCCCTATACACCGTGGATCCCGGCTGTCAGATCCCTGTGATCTCCAGAATGGGCTCTGCTCTCCCAGTGGCATGGAGCGGTTTGTCGGCATGCACTCCACACATTGTCCATGGGAGCACCGGAAATACCAAAGCACTGATACCCAAGATAATGTGGTATCTCCGGCCCTGCCATGGACAAAACATGGAGCGCATGCCAACGAACCAGTCCATCCAACTGGGAGAGACTGCGCCCCACACTGGAGATGTGTGTGTGGGGGTCCCAGTGGTCGTAACCCCTGTGATCAGACACTTATCCCCTTATCCTGTGAGTTCTGCCAAAGGCAGAGGGGGTTGCCTGACAATCCAATGTGCAGGGCCTTCTTTAGCTCCAGTACAGCATTAAACACAATGTACTTACTTTATGAGGATGTTTCACATGCACACAAAAGCCCAATTCCTTAAGGACCCTCCTCTCGGCCTTTATGATTTGGTTTTTCAAGTTAACATATTCCTGATCCAATACCAAAGGTGTCGGCTTCCTACAAAGTCAGACATGAAAGAGATTGGTTTATTTTTACCAGTACTACAACATATTGCGTGTTAAACAGCAAATGTGCCTGAAGAACTTACTGCTTCTCCCGTAGCTGTCGAAGACGATGAAACACGTTCATCACATCTCTGATGCGCCTTGGTGCCTCTTCAATCTTGGATGCCAAATGGACGCAGGCCATTGAAACATGCTAAAAAGAGAACACAACACCCTGCTAAAGACTACAAGAACAAACAGTCAATGAGTTATGTGGGCCAAAAAAACTACAACTGTCACAGTACACTGTTAAGGACACTTACCTCCATTGAATGCTTTATATAGGATTTGGAATAAAAGAACCGCTGGAATAACACTTGCCCTGTAGCCATCGCAACCTGAGAATGAAAAAATATGAGACTAAGAAAAACATCACAGGCCTCATGAAAACTACATACAAGAAAATAAGACAGTAGAAAAAGGATATCGAAAGGCTCACACCACTAATAATTAAATACCAAGGTAGCCTGTGTTGCACGTACCCGTCATGCCAAAAATGGATAAATATAATAGCAAACAAAAGTCCTCTAGGTATATAAATTCTAACAAATGTAATACTGGTCATATCTCGTACACTTCTTAGAATTTATATACCTAGAGGACTGTTTGTTGCTATTATAAGAACATAAAACAGCCTGCAGTGTGGGCTGCAATAAGAACAGTAAGTGCAGTAATATCCTGTAGGCAAAAAGATCAGACAAAACTAGGGAGACAATGGGGTAATCTACATTCACAAGGCATACACACACCTAAGCCCAGGGATGTGGAAATCCTATAGCCCGACGCCCGGGACAAGTAGTTTTGGGCTTCGGGCAGGTGAATTGTTTATAGATTTAGCCCTGTATCGGGCGAGCAGGGACAGACTTCCCCCTTATTTTTCTTTAATGTCGGTGTGAGGTGCAGGAGCCCATGGAAGTCTCCACCTCACACCAGCTCTGAGTGTATGGAGGGGACGGCGGCCTCCAGCTGACTGCAGAGACCCCTTATCTCCCCTCCCGGAGGACAGACGGAGCTCAGAAGACACAGCAGGGTGAGAGAAAGGATGTAGACAGCTCCGTGCACAGCTCCATCCCCCACACACAGCTCCATCCCTCCCTCTGCTCTGTCTAGACAGGACCTAATCCACCACGGGGAGGTTGCTTGTTTGCACGGGGAAAACACAGAGCAGGGGCGAGGGGGAGGACGGAAATCTCATCTCACACCGGCCGGGACTACAGCTCTGATGTCCACTCATGGCGGCTCAGGTGAGGAGACCGAGAATACGGGCGGCGGCAGGAAGGGTGGTTGTATATGTATGGTGTGAGTGTATGTGTGTGTGATGTGTGTATGTAATGTATGATGGGGGGGCAGCGGCAGGTGTATGTATGATGTGTGCATATGTATGGTGTATATCAGTGTTTCCCAACCAGGGTGCCTCCAGCCCTGGGCATGCTGGGAGTTGTAGTTTTGCAACAGCTGGAGGCACCCTGGTTGGGAAACACTGGTGGATATGTATGGTGTGAGTGTATGTGTGTATGATGTCTATGTGTGATGTGTATGTAATGTATGATGTGTGTATGATGTCTATGTGTGATGTGTATGTAATGTATAATGTGTGTATGATGTCTATGTGTGATGTGTATGTAATGTATGATGTGTGTATAATGTTTAAGTGTGATGTGTATGTATGTGATGTATGATGTGGGGTGGGCAGCGGCAGGTGTATGTATGGTGTGAGTGTATGTGTGTATGATGTATGTGTGTATGTAATGTATGATGTGGGGGGGCAGTGGCGGGGGGTGTGTGTATGTATGATATGGGGGCAGTGGCTGGTGCATGTATGATAGGTGTATGCATGAATGTTTTGTATAGGAGCGGACTGTCACGTCGGGCATTAGGGCAGTTGTACCATCTAATTTTATTTATTTTTAGTGGCACCCGCACTAAATTGCACCCCCAGAATCCCACCCTTCATACTCACCCGACGACCAAGAGCCCCACGGATGCAGACAAACACGCCCGAACCAAAACTACAACTCCCAGCATGTTGGACCATAACCTAAACTATAGAACTATAAAGTGTAACATGCTGGGAGTTGTAGTTTTGGTTCGTGTCAGCTGCAGAGCTATAGGCTGCATCAGGGCATGCTGGGTGTTGTAGTTACAAACTGCAATTCCCACTATTCCTTGACACAGACTATGGCTCTGCAGCTGACACAAACCAAAACTACAACTCCCAGCATGTTACACAATAACCTTAACTGTAATACTATACAGTGCAACATGCTGCAACACCCACAGAACCATAGGCTGTATCAGGGCATGCTGGGAGTTGTAGTTATCTACTAACTAAATGCAACTTCCAGCATTTTCTGACACAAAATGCAGCACATAAACTGGAGAAGCAGAACCCCCCCCCCCCCCAGTAACACATAAGTCCCTATTGAGACTGAAAAAAAGTGATTAAAATATTTTAAAAAGTGCATATATATGTGAATAAGCCCCTTTCCTAATAAAAGTTTCCAATTTTCTTTAAATAAAAATAATGTACAAAAATAAACATAAGTGGTATCGCTGCATGTGGAAATGTCCAGACTATTAAAATATAATGTTAATTAAACTGTACGGGGAACGGTGTAAATGTAAATAATTGTCCAGAATTGCTCATTTTTGGTCACTTCATATTAGAAATTTTTTATAAGGTGATCAAAAAGTTACATCTAGACTTTTCTGGGCTTGTCTGGGGTGTAAGAGGAGCTACAGCTCTCCCCCCGCTAATAGTCTGACATACTGCGATCGCCTATTAACCCATTAGATCAGCGCTGTCAGCAGTGTCTAAAGGAATCGTATATCCATCCCTGGTGGTCTAGTGGGGGGGGTGGGGGGGGGGGATCAGACTATTTTGGTTGAAATTATTTTATCTACCAGGACAAGTGGATTTTCTTGAGGGACAAGTAGATTGTGTTCCGCTTTAGTCCCTTGGACAAGTAGTTTTTTTTTTAATTTCCACACCCCTGTAAGCCTAACAATTTTTTAACTCCTACTTGACATGTATTAACATATTCTTGTTAAAGGGGTACTCTGATGAAAGAATTTGATACGATTTTAGATCGCTGGGGACCCCCGCGATCTCCGCCGTGCCTGATGACTGGCGATGCCAGCCACCACCCCCCCTCCATTCACGTCTATGAGGAGGCGTTACGGCTATGTACTAGCCGTCACGCTCCCTCCCATAGACAAATGGAGGGGGCATGGCGTGGTGTCACGAACTCGGAAGCTGCAAGCTTCCGTGTTCCGGACGCTGCCATTGCCAGCCCAGGGACCCCCGCGACCTAACATTTTATCCCCTATCCCTTGGATAGGGAATAAGATGTTTTCAATGGAGTACCCCTTTAAGAACGCCATGACTATGGCAGATAAGTTAGAAGATAGACCGTGGGAGATATCGGCGCTGGATGAAGGAGCCAGGAGAAGTAGCGGCATAAAATCAAGGCAGTTTTATTGGATGCAACGCGTTTCGCTGCGCATGCGCAGCGAAACGCGTTGCATCCAATAAACCTGCCTTGATTTTATGCCGCTACTTCTCCTGGCTCCTTCTCCAGTGCCAATATCTCCCACTCCCACGGTCTATCTTCTAACTTCTCAAGGAGGGCTGCGGATGAGGACACATATACGTTCAGGCGCTTCCCGTTGTTGTGTATGTGCACACAACCAACTCTGGTAAGCGACGTGGGATAGATCTCTCTCTCCCCCCCCCCCATGGGCCTGACCTGCTGATCCCGCACATGGAGTGCCTTCTGCTTTCTTTCTATATTATATGACTATGGCAGGGAATGACATTGTGTACAGTTACTAAATCAGGGCTATAAAATCTTATTTTTAGAATCTAGAAGCCAGGATTCTGCCCCTATAACTTTATTTTTCCCCCACTGGAGCAGTGACAAGGCTCATTGTTAAGCCATGAGCTGTACTTTAGTTTTACGCAGGACTGACTTTTTGATCACTTTTTATAAAAAAAATTCCTGGGATGAGACGTGACCAAAAAGCAATTTTGGTGGTTAAAACGGTAGTAGTTCAAACAAATCCGCATGTGGCAACGCAAAATATTTTTGTAAAAGAAAGGGGATGAGTGGCCTTTTTAATCAATTGTCCCCTCCCCTCAGAAGCCTTTTATCGATTTCTTACACATTTCGATTCAATGCTAATGAATTGACCTATGTCACTGCCACTGGCCATAGGCGGTGATCAGACCACAAGGTATACACGCCAAAACTAAATGCGGTCATAGCGGCATTTACAACAGTTAAAGGTCAGACATCCGATTGATCTTCAATGTTCTTTACTGGCAGGTGTCAGCTGCAGATAGCAGCCAGTACCTGCCGAGTATGACAGGGGCCAGGTCCTGTACACACATTCTCCCTCACCCAACCCATGACAAAAATGGGTTGGGAAGGGCTGACAAGAAGCCAGGCACCAGGATGAAATGCTCAGTTGCCATGGTGACATGGGACATGTCAAGCCCTAGACTAAATCTGTACCGTGTTCCGCTTGAGGAAAGAAGGTGAAAGCAACTGGCAGCTACTTATCTCCTTGAAAACAAAAGGGGTCAGACCGTAGAAATCCAACGTGATAGATCCTTTATCTCCAACAAGATCATCTGTAAGGGGAGTCGGGAGTCATGCGCAGTGTTTTCTCACAATGGATTTGAAAGTCACATGACACAAAACACGTCTTGTAATCAGAATAAGGAAATGCGTGTTGAATTGAGATACCGTATTTTTCGCCGTATAAGGCTGGGTTCACACTACGATTCGAACTACGGTTCCCGTATACGGCTGGGAGGAGGGGTGGGTGGGGCTTAAACTTGGTGGTCGACCACGTTTTTGCCTGCGGTCGGGAAACCGCATACGACCGAAAAAGCAGCCGACCGGAGGTTGCGGTTCACTCCGGTCGGCTCATAGACATGCATTAACTACGGTTCCCGAATACGGCTGAGTGCGGGCGCTGCGATTAAGCCCCGCCCACCCCTCCTCCCAGCCGTATACGTGAACCCAGCCTAAGACGTACTTTTTCTTCCCCAAAATATGGGGGGGGGGGGGGGGTCGGGGAAGAGAGTTGGTGCATCTTATACGGCAAATACACATTAAAACCCCGTCCTATCGCGGTGGTCCCTGCGGCCATCAACGGCCAGGACCCGCGGCTAATACAGGACATCACCGATCGCGGTGATGCCCTGTATTAACCCTTCAGACGCGGCGATCAAAGCTGACCGTCTGAAGCCAAAGTGACACTAACCCGGCTGCTCAGTCTGGTTGTTCGGGACCCGAACAGCTTACAAGACACCGGGAGGGACCTTACCTGCCTCCTTGGTGTCTGCTCCGTGCCGGGATCCCCTGCATGGCCAGCGCTCTCCGTCGCCGTCACGTCGTTGCGCACGCCATCACGTCGTTGCGCACGCCGTCCCGTCATCCAATAGGAGCGGCGTGCGTAGCGACGGAGAGCGAGGATACCGGGCAACAGAGACGTTCCGAATTGATGGGGACACCCCGAGACGCGGCGATAGTGATGGAGAGCGACATCCAGGGCAGCAGTGACTGGTCCGGAGCGGCGGGGACACGCGAGTATTACCTCCTATACCAGTGGTCTTCAACCTGCGGACCTCCAGATGTTGCAAAACTACAACTCCCAGCATGCCCGGACAGCCAACGGCTGTCCGGGCATGCTGGGAGTTGTAGTTTTGCAACATCTGGAGGTCCGCAGGTTGAAGACCACTGTCCTATACTTTACATTGTATTTGGTTCAGAATCTTATTTCTAGATTTTCCTCCTTTAAAATTGGGTGCGTCTTATATGCCGGAGCGTCTTATATGGCGAAAAATACGGTAATACGCGTCAAAATTTTTTTTTTCTATATGTCTTGGACTTCTACAATGTTATTCTGTTAAAAAAAAAAAACAAG
Organism: Hyla sarda; assembly: GCF_029499605.1. Lineage (NCBI taxonomy): Eukaryota > Metazoa > Chordata > Amphibia > Anura > Hylidae > Hyla > Hyla sarda. Next base: position 105,949,360 of record NC_079198.1, on the reverse strand, counting down.
CGCCATGGGAACAATGGCGCTTTAAAAAATTATATTCATACAATGCTGGGAAAATGGAAGAATAGAAAAACATACTATACTTGCCTACCTTGGGCCCCCCATGCAGCTCATTGTTCTGCTTACAGTCCCACACTGTCCTCTATTTTATATTTTTTACGGTCCCAGCATAATTTTTTTAAAATAAAATATACCAAAATAAGTCTTTAAAATATTTATGCCAAAAGTATTCAGACACCGATGGAAACTTATGTACAGTGTATATCTGACCGATGTTAACTGGGAAAAAACCCTATAGCAGTGTTTCCCAACAAGGGTGCCTCCAGGTGTTGCAAAACTACAACTCCCAGCATGCCTGGCTGTCAAAGTCTGTCCAGGCATGCTGGGAGTTGTCGTTTTGCAACATCTGGAGGCACCCTGGTTAGGAAAAACTGCCCTATAGTCAGTGATTGCTTCACCAGAGACAGGTCATAGCCAGGCATGCTGGGATTTGTAGTCTTGCAGCACCTGGAGGTCCACAATTTGGAGATCACTGCCTTAAAACTTAAACACACAGTGGTCTCCATGTACTTATGACAGATGTATCCCACGTCATACACTTGGTTACATAGAGAAACATTGGGCAACACAAGATAAGAGGAGTTCTGTATGTACGTCAGGTCACATGCTGGGAACATGCGCTGAGCAGGCGAGCCGGCAGGGCGTTCAGGAAATCAGGTTAAGTAACAGTGAGCCGGGAACGCAACGTACTGTGTGCTCCTGTAAAACAGGCTTCCCAGAAACAGAACAAAGGAGCAGCTGGCTGAGAGCTGACGTCATGTCCCAGAGCCCGGCCGACTCATCCACTTACACAACCACTGACTAACGGGGCAAGGATGACCCTGTCTGGTGAGACCGCTCCCCATAAACATCTGCAGTCTATACACTTACTGCAACGTAGTCATCCTTTTATACAAACTAAACAATAGCAGCTATAGAGAAGTGAAAGAAACGTAGAACATTGTCTCTTTAATGGGGGTTCATGTGGTGATTTAACAGCCATCAGAAGGGTCTTACAAGACCTGGATAAAACCAGGATACTGAGAAAAAACAAACATGTATGATTACAACTCAGAAGGCCCCATCATATGGATCACAAAACATCACTAAAGTTTACTAGAAGCAAGAGAACCTGCACCCCCTGACTGGAGGACATCATCTTAGAACGCGGTCTCTAACCTGTTTTGTCTACTAAACTACAACCCCCAATAACTCCTGACAGCCTCTACTAAACTACAACCCCCAATAACTCCTGACAGCCTCTACTAAACTACAACCCCCAATAACTCCTGACAGCCTCTACTAAACTACAACCCCCAATAACTCCTGACAACCTCTACTAAACTACAACCCCCAATAACTCCTGACACCCTCTACTAAACTACAACCCCCAATAACTCCTGACAACCTCTACTAAACTACAACCCCCTATAACTCCTGACAACCTCTACTAAACTACAACCCCCTATAACTCCTGACAACCTCTACTAAACTACAACCCCCAATATCTCCTGACAACCTCTACTAAACTACAACCCCCAGCAACAACTCCTGACAACCTCTACTAAACTACAACCCCCAATAACTCCTGACAGCCTCTACTAAACTACAACCCCCAATAACTCCTGACAGCCTCTACTAAACAACAACCCCCAATAACTCCTGACAACCTCTACTAAACTATAAACCATAGCAACAACAACTGAGAACCTCTACTGAACTACAACCCGCAGCAACAACTGACAGCCTTAACTAAAGTAAAACCCCCAGCAATCACTCCTGACAACCTCTACTAAACTACAACCCCCAATATCTCCTGACACCCTCTACTAAACTACAACCCCCAATAACTCCTGACAACCTCTACTAAGCTACAACCCCCAATAACTCCTAACAACCTCTACTAAACTACAACCCCCAGCAACAACAACTGACAGCCTCTACTAAGCTACAACCCCCAATAACTCCTGACAGTCACTGTAAAACTATAACCCCCAGAAGGCCCTGGTGGCTGTTGCAAATCTATAACCATTGATAAGCCTTGACATTAATAAACTACAACCCCCAGCATGCCTTGAAATTGAAAAACTACAACACCAAACAATCCTTGACAGCCCCAGGCAAACCAGGCTTGATGGGAGTTGTAGTTTTACAACAACTAGGAGAGCCACAAGCTGAACACTTGATGAACACTAAAATCTGCATAAATATTTTATATTACATTGTCTTCTATGTAACAAAAAGAAACTGCTCTATAGTAATAACTGTGCCCACCTGTGAAGACAACACCCTTATGCCTACCAAGGTTTTCTAGGCTTGAGGTTAAAGTGGCATTTATGAAAGGGTTGCTCCAAAAACAGGTCAACTATATATATATATATATATATATATATTTATCGCAGTGCCTTTAGCGGTCAGCAAACAATTCCCGGCATGCCCAGACAGCCAACAGCTGGAACCGGCCATGCTGGAAGTTGTAGCTTAGTAACAGCTGGGGACACACTGGTTAGGTAACACTGGTACATGCACTTATGCCATCTTATCCTGCTAGTGCCCCAGTGCATAAGGATAGATACCGTAATGACAGATCAATGCCATTGTCCTTCCACCAACACCATGTCTATGGTGACACCACCACGGTTTGCGCAGGAGGCAATCGGGAGCCACATTGGTGATGTTCAGTAAAAGGACACCAAACGCCATATGAAGGGATGGTAGCGGACCGCGGCAGTGAGGACAGTACATCACAAAATGTATACAGGATATTATAGGAAGATGTCCCTACCAAGTAGATACATGTTACCCAGTGTGTCTCCAGCTGTTGCAAAGCTACAACTCCTGACAGAGGGAGCTGTTGAGAAATTCATGAAGCCATGTTAAACCTGTTACTCAAACCACCAATCATAGCGCAGCTTTCTGCCCAACCAATCATAGCGCAGCTTTCTGCCCAACCCATCACAGCTTTTTGCCCAATTCATCACAGCACAGCTTTCTGCCCAACCAATCACAGCACAGCTTCTTGCCTAAACAACCAATCACCACGCAGCTTTAGTGTGAATGGGTAAAAAAGCCGCGCTGTGATAGGCTGCCGCTGACCAACATCAGGAGAGGGATAGCCGTTGCCTAATGATTTATTCAGGGGCCCAATATGGCGCTCTGTGTCCCTGGAATACACCGGGCCACTTGCCTCACGTGACCCCCGGTCGTCTCGCCGCCATTGTCTGTCAGGCAGACGTACTCCAGGGCAGGCTTCAGGGCCGGTGTAGGCCGCAGCGACACCCCGCTCCTCCCAGAGCCTTTCACCGGTACCACCAGCCATTACCTGAGGGAGCCGCAGCAGAATGCCGGCCGACTGGATGAGCTCGCAGCCCACACAGCGCAGGTCCGTCTCCGTGTCCACATCCAGCCCGTCCAGGATGGAAGGAGTGAGGGCGCACCGCTCCTCAGGGATCAGGCAGTTCTCCAGAGAGATGAGGACGCCGGAGTAGATCTTATCCCCGATCAGGATCCCTTCGGAGGGCCCGGTTGGAGCGGCAGCCATCTTCTCGTCTTCCTCTCCTCTAGCTTCCAGCGCGGCGCTGCCCAGTGATTCTTTTACAAATTCTCCTAGCCTAACCCTAGCGCTCCGATTGGCTGGCGTCCGCCGGAGCTCTCCTGTGATTGGCTGAAAGGAACGTCAGTCACAAATCTTCAGACTGACGTCAGGAAACGTGCTGCGACACTCACCGGCCCCGCCCATTTCCGCCCGGGTGACGCAAGCCTGGAGTTTCTAACAAAACAACTCCCAGGATGCAGTGCGCGGCCGTGTTCACTCTTCCCTATTGTTAGTCAGTGTAGGTTGTAGAGACAGAAACGCATGAGGCCCATTGGGCGCCATGTTGTCAGGGCTGTAGATATAGCTGGTGCTGCCCTAGGCCCAGTCTGAATACGACCTACTTTAGCAATAAAGCGGTGTATTGTCCTTCATAGAACAAAGACGCACCATGCCATGCTCAGGCTAGGTTCACACTGCGTTAGTGAGTATCTGTGGGGTGCCAACGTATACTGACGTAACAGAGGGCAGCGGATGCCATTCATTTTAATTGCGCAAACTAAAAGGATTGGCATTCCACCGAAAAACGGATCCATCTGATAGAAGCACTAACGCAGAGAGGATCCAGCTTTACTGCCGTATTTTCCAAACGGCGAGTCTCCAGCTGTTGCAAAACTACAACTCCCAGCATGCCCGGACAGCCCAAGGCTGTCCGGGCATGCTGGGGGTTGTAGTTTTGCTTCAGTTGTAGACACACTGTACCACCAAGGCAGTGTATTTGGTTTATAAAGTAGTCGCAGGAGATGAAGAGTGATGGCTGCTATTAGCAGCCGAGACTCGCTTCTAATGGCGCAGACATCAGCGATTATGCCATCAACCCTTTAGATGTCAAATAGAGATCAGCGAACTTACAGTAAATTCGATTCGTCACGAACTTCTCGGCTTGGTAGTTGATGACTTATCCTGCATAAATTAGTTCAGCTCTCAGGTGCTCCGGTGGGCTGGAAAAGGTGGATACATTCCTAGGAAAGATTCTCCAAGGACTGTATCCACCTTTCCAGCCCACGGGAGCACCTGAAAGCTGAACTAATTTATGCAGGATAAGTCATCAACTGCCGAGAAGTTCGTGACCAATCATTTACTGTAAGTTCGCTCATCTCTAGTGTCAAACAATGAACCTAAAGGATAGAAATGAAGGCGCCCTCAACAGATCACTGCAGTGTAATCGGGAGTAAAATGAGTTATGTTGTTACAAAGTACAATTGGTGCCCCAAGAAAAAAACCCTCATGGGTCTGTAGGTAGAAAATATAAATCCTTTGGGATTATTAGAAAGTGAGGAGGAAAAAATTAAAAAGCAAAAATGATAAAGAGTGCTGCATCCATGAGGGGGTTAAATATGCATGCCTCCTGTCACTGGAAGCACATTGAATGGGGTGGTAGGGTTAAGTGTCAATCAGCATACTAAAAAAAAGGTGACCACATGTTTTTAAAAGGAGATCTGCAGCCATAGACACGATTATGCACAGGATAGGGGATAATTGTCTAATCGCGGGAGGTCCGAACGCTGGGACCCCCAGCAATCTCTTGTACGAGGCACTGGCTCTGCCGTTGCTCTCCCGTGCAAGAGACGCGTCGGCTTTAGCAGGACACTGCGGCCGGCAACAAGCCCCCTCCATGTATCACTCAGCATGGTGGAGATGCGGTGCTCATGCATCCCCACCTCTCCCATACAGCTGTATAAAGGGGGCATGTCATTGACCTTAGTGAGGATGAGTACACGCGCATTAACCATGCAGAGCTGCGGTAATGCCAGGTCCCTGTACGGGAGATCGCGGGGGGTCCCAGCAGTCAGACCCCTTCCCCGCAATCATTTATCCCCTAGCCTGCGGATCCCTGTAGTACTGCTTTAAGGTTAATGGGGGCACCACACAAACACCGCACTGTGTACAGTGCATTCAGACCTTTAACTTTTCTGCACATTTTGTTATGTTTTGCAGCCTAGTGCTATAATTATATATAGAAGATAAGGCGAGTGGCACGGCACTGCTGTAACTAATGGACTCGATGTGGTATAGGTGGATGGATGTAAATGAGGGTGGTGGTGCTCTGGTCAAAACTGAGGCACAGTTGAAATAATGGAGTGAAGACAAAGGATCAGACCGGCAGACTCACCACGTTTCTCTTCTTCTTTATTTGCGTCAGCAAGACATAGACAAATACTCACAAACTTGGGGGGTCAGGACGTGCAGTGGGGGGACAAACTGGCAACAGACTCAGTTTCTCACGGACCACTGTGCTTCCTCCGGCCAAATAAAGAAGAAGAGAAACGCGGTGAGTCTGCCGGTCTGATCCTTTGTCTTCACTCCATTACTATAATTATTATATATATATATATATATACACATCTCAAAGTTTGCCCCCATCATTCTCCACTCAATACCCCATAATGAACTAAGTATTAAGTTGAAGCCCCTTTGGCAGAGGTTTCAACTTCCAGTCTTCTTGGGGATGAGGCCACAAGGTTTATACACTTAGATTTGGGGATTATTCACCATTGTTTGCAGATCCTCTCAAGCTCTGTCAGGTTGGATGGGGGCCATCAGTGGAAGCCATTTTCAGTTCTCTCCAGAGATTATCAATTTAGGACTCTGGGTGGACCACTTAAGGACATTCACAATTGACCCTGTCCCAAAATATGACCTGTCTCCATTTTGAAAAAAGAAAATGTGATTCATCAGACCAGGTCTCCTTATTCTACTGCTCCACATGCCGGATGTGATGCTCATGTGCTCAGAATGAGTGCTCAAACCAATTCGTGGCTACTTTTGTGTGCTGACACTTTTCTATCCCAGTCAGCAGTATCTTCTCTACAGGAGCTCTTCTGTGTGATTAGACCAGACAGACTAGCCTTCACATCCTGACCTCTGGGTACAGGTTGCCCTTCTATGGACCACTTTTTGCTAGGTACTAACCACTGCCTACTGTGAAAATCCCACAAGATGCTCTGACCCAGTCACGTAGAGATCACACATCAATGTGAAAACCATATGCAACCGTATGAAAAAATTGACAAACCGTACACAACTAGATGTATCCGGTTGTGTACAGTTTTGATTTTGTATGTTTTTTCCAGTGCGAGAAACCATGGCCTACAACGGTTTTGGGATCTTTCTTAAAGGAGTAGTCCAGTGGTGAAAAACTTATCCCCTATCCTAAGGATAGGGGATAAGTTTCAGATCGCGGGGGTGGCCCGACCGCTGGGGCCCCCCCGCGATCTCCTGTATGGGGCCCCAACAGCCTGCGGGAAGGGGGCGTGTTGACCACCACACGAAGCGGCGGCTGACACGCCCCCTCAATACAACTCTATGGCAGAGCCAAAGCGCTGCCTTCAGCAATCTCCAGCTCTGCCACAGCAATGTATTGAGGGGGCGTGTCAGCTGCCACTTCGTGTGGTGGTTAACATGCGCTATCTGGCCAGCGAGCCGGGGCCCTGTACAGAGAGGGCCCCAGCGGTCGGACCCCCCCACGGCGATCTGAAACTTATCCCCTATCCTTAGGATAAATTTTTCACCACTGGACTACCCTTTTAATAACATTGCACTCAATGGAAAAAAAAAACCCATTGACCAGGTAAATAATATGGAAGAACCCACATCATCAGGAGGGAACAGGTAACGTGGTGCATTTCAGGTGTCGTGCACATGCTGATTCGTACCGTATGATTTAGGGTGTATACAACACCGAAAAACGTGTCAAATGTACTCCAGTGGTTCCAAATTAGTATGCCTCCAACTGTTGCAAAACTACAACTCCCAAAATGCATGGACAGCTGTTGGCTGTCCGTGCATTTTGGGAGTTGTAGTTTTTCAACAGCTGGAGGCACACTGTTTGAAAAACACTGCTGTAGCTACTGCAACTGGCCCCATTCATTTTAACAGCCTAAATAGAGTTACTGACTCTGTTTGGGCTGCTTCACGCTAGTATATGCTAATCTGCTAGGACATAATCATACAGCAGACTACGCTACTGTGTCCTGTCAGAAACACAGTGTGAACAGGGCCTAAGAAGACTGTCACCCCCCCCCCCCCTTCTTAAGGCTGCATTCACACCACGTTTTTGCAATACTATTCCCATATCAGGTTTTTGATGAAAAATGGATTTCTCAAAACCGGACTAAACTGTATCTAAAAGTGTGTACAAATTTTAACCCGTATATGGTAAAAAATTGTATACGGTTTGAAAAATGATGTCCGGTTGCATCAGTTTAAGAAAAAAGCGTATACGTTTTTAACTTTTCACTCCATTATGAATAAAGTTTCACTTGTTTGATTGAAATTCCAAGAAAAAAAAAAAAAAAAAAAAAACTGTGCAAAGTCAAAAACCGGATGGTGCAAACCAGATAAAACTGTACGCATATACAGTTCTGTATGGTTCCCATTGACTCCCATGTTAAAAGAAAAAAACGTATACGGTTTAATACGGTTTTTCACCCAGACCAAAAACAGTGGTAGACTACAGTTTTGGGTAAAATAAAAAAATAAATAAAAAAAATGGACAAAACCGTGTATAAGACGCAAAAAGGATGCAACCAGATGCATCTTTTGACATACGGTTTTCAATGGAGAGTCAATGCATACGGTTTTCAATGGAGAGTCAATGCATACGGTTTTCAATGGAGAGTCAATGCATACGGTTTTCAATACGGTTCCGTACGGTTTTCACATTGAAAACGTATACGGGAACTGTATTGCAAAAACGTGGTGTGAATGCAGCCTTACAACCTTTTCAGTGACCTCAACATCTCAAGATACCATTTTGCCACCATAATAGGAAACGTTCCCGAGATATTTTGGATCGCCCACTGAATAGCACGGCTCGGCCTCTCAAAAATCACCGAATCTTTTTATTGGTCATAGAAAAGTCAGGTTTTGCTAAATATAGCAGATTTTTATGCAACAACTGCGCTCCTCATGGTAAGTTAAGAAACAGTTCTACAAGTCTCTTCGGATCCTCTGCCATCAAGGGTGATGTTCTTCTCCGGTATGAGATGGCGAGCACCATCCAGGGACACGGACATCCTGTAAACTATAGTTACCCGCTCAGTTCAGTCAGTTATCGGAGCTAGGGATAATGCACCACCCGAGAAAATATTCCTTCAGGCTCCTTCCCATCTCCAAGTGCCGAAACTAAACCTTCTTCTCCTCTCCTCTTGGCCAGGGTTGCCAATGACTTGAAGGTCTTGGGTTCATAGATGGCCAAATCGGACAAAACCTTCCTATTCAAAGCCACCTGACACTGGAACATGACAAGAACGGGATTACTATGACAGGCTAAAGCAGTGTTTCCCAACCAGGGTGCCTCCAGCTGTTGCAAAACTACAACCCCCAGCATGCCCGGACAGCCAAAGGCTGTCCGGGCATGCTGGGAGTTGTAGTTTTGCAACAGCTGAAGGCTCCCTGGTTGGGGAAACACTGGGCTAAAAGTAGTAGCATGCTAGGGTATAAAAGCGAGGAATACTTACTTTTGCAAGATTGGAAACTAAGTGTTGATACTTTACGCCATGTTCCTGAATAGCTCCTGTGATACGGTTTATCCAGAGCTGAAACAAAAGTAGAAACGTGAATCATAGGCAATGGACTATGGGGGACAGTAATAATGTTCGGTCTAAAGCAGCGGTCTCCAAACTGTGGCCCTCCAGATGCACAGAGTTGTAGTTTTGCCACACCTGGAGGGCCACAGTTTGAAGACCACTGTTCTAGAGCACAAGGCTCTGTAGCAATCAGTGGTATAGGCACACATGCTATATGAGAAGCAATCATAGCAATTGACTGAAACATTATCCAAGGATATAGTCAAAGGGTGCATTCCCACCTGGAGTATTTTGCTGCATATTTGCTGCTGCGTACTTTCCTACCCATTGACTTTAATGGGAAAATAAAATACGCAGCAGGAAATACGCAACAAATACGCAGCAAATACGCCACGTGTGAATACACATAAGACTAAGGTTGACGAAAACCGATCATTTCAACCAAAATGAGGGCTCATCAGGTGACGTTTAACCTCTTAATGACTTAATATTATTATTTTTAATTAAATAGCAGCTAGTAAGTGGTACTTATTATTACCACGATGGCTTTCCGGTGACAAGTAAATAAAAAATGTAATCAAAGGGGTATTCCAGGAAAACATTTTTTTATTTATAGATCAACAGGCTCCAGAAAGATAAACAGATTTGTAAATTATTTCTATTAAAAAAAATCTTAATCCTTCCAATAATTATCAGCTGCTGAAGTTGAGTTGTTCTCATCTGTCTGGCAACAGTGCTCTCTGCTGACATCTTTGCTTGTCTCTGGAACTGCACAGAGTAGAAGAGGTTTTCTATGGGGATTCGCTTCTACTCTGGACAATTCCTGAGACACGTGTCATCAGAGAGCACTTAGACAGGAAAGAACCACTTAACTTCAGCAGCTCATAAGTACTGAAAGGATTAAGATTTTTTTTTAATAGAATTAATTTACATTTCTGTAAAATTTTCTGGAGCCAGTTAATAAATATATATTTTATAAATTGAAAGACACAGCCCATTTCTGCCCTGAGGACACAGGAATATTGTTTTTTTCCCTATGGCCTTTTAAAAGCCATAAATATTTTATTTTTCCATCCAAAGACCCATATGAGCACTTGTTTTTTCTGCGATCAATTTTACTTTGTAATATAGCATTTTAGTGTACCATAAAATCTACAGAGCAATCATAAGAAAAAAAAAAAATAGTTCCTGGGACTCTGGACGTACCTGTACATCCAGGTGAACCAAGTACGGGGCAGCCAGGGCTTACAGGTAAGCCATGCATCCTCGAGGGGTTAAAAAAAAAAAATCCCACCCATCCCCGCCTCCCCCCCAAAAAAATATATTATATATATCTGTATTCCTTTAACATTCCCTTACACCCAGATCGCTGGGTCTTCTACACAGGCCAATAATTGGCCTGCTTGACCAATATCAGCTCCATGTAAAATGCCCTTAACAACGCAGGACGTAAGTGTACGTCCTGGTGAACCGATACTTAAAGCGCCCGAACGTACATTTACGTCCTATGCATAACCGCGAGCATCAGAGCGATGATAGCAGCCAGGGACCCGCCCATAATGGCGGACATCCGCGATCGCGCGGATGTCCGCCATTAATCCCTCAGATGCCGTGATCAATACAGATCACGGCATCTGCAGCATCGCGGTCACTAAAATGGATGATCGGATCGCCCGCAGCGCTGCCGCGGCGTTCCGATCATCCAGAACGGCAGACGGAGGTCTCCTCACCTGCCTCCGCTGCCTTCCACGGGTCTTCTGCTCTGGTCTGCAATCGAGCAGACCTGAGCAGAAGATGACCGATAATACTGATCGGTGTTATGTCCCATACATAGCACTGAACAGTATTAGCAATTGAATGATTGCAATAAATAGTCCCCTATGGGGTCTATTAAAGTGTAAAAATAAAAGTAAAAAAAAAAAATGTGAAAAACCCCCTCAAACCGATAAAAACATAAATTGTCCCATTTCACCCCCAAAAAGTGTAAAAAAAATAAATAAAAATGTATATACATATTTGGTATCACCGCGAGCGTAAATATCCCAACTATTAAAACAAAATGGTAATGATACCCTAGGGTGAACGGCGTGAACGTAAAAAAAAATCAAAAATAAAAGTCCAAAAAAAAAAAAAAGTAGTAAAAGTTTTATATAAGCAAATATGGTATCAATAAAAAGTACAGATCACGGCGCAAAAAAATGAGCCCTCATACGGAAAAATGAAAAAAAAAAGTTATAGGTCTTCAAAATAGGGGGATTTTAAACGTACTAATTTGGTTAAACAGTTTGCGTTTTTTTTTAAGCGCAACAGTAATAGAAAAGTATGTTATCATGGGTATCATTTTAATCGTATTGACCCAAAGAATAAAGAACACATGTCATTTTTACCGTAAATTGTACGGCGTGAAAATGAAACCTTCCAAAATTGCAGTTTTCTTTTTAATTTCCCCACACAAATAGTATTTTTTTGGTTGCGCCATAGATTTTATGGTAAAGTGAGTGATGGCATTACAACGGACAACTGGTCGCACAAAAAACAAGCCCTCATACTAGTCTGTGGATGATAAGAGAGTTAAGATTTTTTGAAGGAGAGGAGGAAAAAACAAAAACGTAAAAATAAAATTGTCTGAGTCCTTAAAGGAAAACTGTCACATATTTTCTCCCGCACTATCCACCGGTAGTGCGGGAGACGCTGATTAAAACGAGCCCTACCTTGGTCTGATCCGCGCCACCGTTCGCCTGCAATTGTAGTTTTAGTCTCTGTGTATATCCTGCTGTAACTGGCAAAGGCGGGGCTTCTGCGGGCTAACGTACACTGACGTCAGCGCCGCTCATGAATATTCATCCCTCCTGTTCTCCCTCTCTTCGCCGCTCCTAACCAGAGGGAGGGATGAATATTCATGAGCGGCGCTGAGGTCAGTGTACGTTAGCCCGCAGAAGCCCCGCCTTTGCCAGTTACAGCAGGATATACACAGAGATTAAAACTACAATTGCGGGCGAACGGCGGCGCAGATCAGACCAAGGTAGGGCTCGTTTTAATCATCGTCTCCCGCACTATCCACCAGTACATGTGGATAGTGCGGGAGAAAATATGTGACAGTTTTCCTTTAAGTCCCAAATGGGCTGAGTCCTTACGGAGTTAAAAGGGTCCTCCGAGTGGATTTTACATAGGGTTAAATCATCAGAGAGGTTAACAGTAAAAAAATGAAACCCAATCTCACCTTCCTCGCTCCCACACCGCCGACAGAATGACAGAACACTGTTCTCTGTGTCTGGCACTTCCAGGTTTGAAATCAGCGGCTTAGGTGGGACATCACTGTGATTGAATAAGTGGCCATGTGACGTCAGATCACCAGGCCCGGAAGAACCGTGGACAGTTCCGTGATTCCAGCGGCGATGCCGGAGCAAGGAAGGCAAGAGAGGGCTTTCTTTTTTAACTGTCCCCCTTTCTGAGCAGATTTTACATAGTGTTAAATCACTGGAGAACCCCCTGAAAGTGTCCCTGTCATTTAAAAAAATGCTTTTGACCAATTACGAGAATAAACCGGGATAAGTGTGCGCTTATTGCGTTCTCTCCCGGCTCTGTGTCATGTGACTTGAACGGACCTGTGGGGCCATCCAGGTCTCTCTCTTAGCTCTTTCTTGTCACCGGTCATTGTCTGACCACTCAGACCCCAACCCCTGGGAGATGTCAAAAGTTATTCTATTAATTGACAGGTACTCTAAGTGTATGTGACAGATACGTTCTTCTTTACCGTTCTCATAATGCTCTTCCTCGCCCTTCTGGCTTTCGTTGAATACACAAAGGCTCGGCGAACAGCTCGTATCGCCAGGCTAAAGCAACGATTTTTTCTTCCACGGAAATGCTGTGAACAAAAGGAAAAAAAATAAAAAAAAGAAATGCAAAATGTCCTACAAAGGGCTTTGGTTCACATAGGACAGTGTTCCTCAACCACAGGCTGTCCAGGTAAGTTAAAGGGGTACACCGCTTCCCCAGCGTTCAAAACATTTTGTTCCAAATGCTTGGAGCGGGAGGCGGGGTCGTGACGTCACACCACGCCCCCTCAATGCAAGTCTATTGGAGGGGGCGTGGCAGCTGCCACGCCCCCTCCCATAGACTTGCATTGAGGGGGCATGGTGTGACATCAAGAGGGGCATGGCTGCGACGTCACGACCCCGCCTCCCGCTCAAAGCGTTCTAAATAAACGCCAGGTGCTGCACAGCGATCGCGGGGGTCCCAGCGGCCGGACCCTTGTGATCAGACATCTTATTCCCCTATCCTTTGGATAGGGGATTAGATGTCTAGGGGCGGAGAACCCTTTAAGAGTTGTAATTTTACAAAAACTGGAGAACCACAGCTTGGGGAACACAGATGTACAAGATTCAAACCTATCCAAAGCCCTGATTATTTTACCACTAAATTTTAATAGATACAGAACCCCTTTACCATCCATTAAAATGTCTTAAAAATAAACTCCAACAGAAACACATATTGTGAATTCGGGAAGAAAACAGACATGGTGCACATCTACAATCTTGTATAATGATCTGATTGCTTCTCAGCATAATATCAAAAACGAACAGGTTGTTTGTATACATTTTTGATCAAAAAGTACAAAGCCCACTCGCCACGTCAAGGCCACCTATTTAGAGTGGGTCCCTAACATAAAATGGCGCAGCACTGGGCGGCGACCACCACCGTCGCGACACCAGTGCCCACGAGGGGGGGGGGGGGACGAACCACCGGCAGAGCGGCCCCAATGCCACTCAGACCAGTCCCAGGGCTGCGCCACCCCATAGACACAGCGCCACGGCAGCAACGGACGCCGCACAGCACCACACCAGTGTGAACAGGGTGTAATCGCTCACTTACCATGCTCTCCCAGTCAGATTGGGAGGCTGCTAGGAAAGAAATGGCCCTTGTGTAGATAACTACTACTTATATAGGGTTGGGCTGAGGGGGTGGGGAAGAGTGCAGCACATGTTCAAAAAGAAAAAAAAAGGAGGGGATAGAAAACACTGGTGTGGTGCTGTGCGGTGTCCGTTGCTGCCATGGCGCTGTGTCTGTGGGGAGGTGCTACCCATAGACTGGTTTGAGTGGCATTGGGGCCGCTCTGCCAGTGGGTCGTTCCCCCCCGTGGACACTGGTGTCGCGGCGGTGGTGGTCGGCGCGCAGTGCTGCGCCATTTTATGCTAGGGACGTTAGGGACCCACTCTAAATAGGTGGCCTTGATGTGGCGAATCGGCTTTGTACTTTTTGATCAAAAATGAATACTAACAACCTGTTAGTTTTTGATATTATGCTGAGAAGCAATTAGATCATTATACAAGATTGTGGATGTGCGATCATGTCTGTTTTCTACCCGAAGAAACATATTGGTTTCCCCAATATGAGCAAAAAATAAATAAATAAATAACAGCCTTCATTTATTTATTTTTTTACAATACATGCAAAATCACTTTGCCATCAGTTTGTGAATTCAGCTCCTATGCAGATTTATGTGTCTCCATGGTTACAGACTACAAAAGATTCCTGTGTAGTCTGATGCTGCAGTACAAGAAAGTAAGAAATGATTGAGACACTCCTGACACCCGTTGCGATCCTCCTGTATAATGTATAGATGCGGCCGGCCGTTCTTCTATGGTCCCCTGCACTGACGTGTGTGTATATCTATATACACCTATTCATATTTCCCACAAAGTTGTGATTGGCTGGAACCATCTGGCCAATCACAGCTCTCTGCGGGAAATATGAATAAGTGTAAATATACGGCAGTGCAGGGACCATAGAAGAGCGGCCGCCGCATCTATACATTATACAGAAGGATCGCAACGGGCGATCTGTCAATTAGTACAGGTACTACTACTCCCATCAGTGTGTCCCATGCTGGGAGTAGTAGTACCACCTAAAAAAAAAAGTGAGTGTTTAAAAAAAAAAAAAAATAACACAACAACAAGTGGAATTCCAGCCTCATGGAACTGAGCTGCAGAACCACCCCCAACCTAGAGACAGATGGGGAGCGGTTTTTGTAAAAAGTAGTTGTGTTTTTCTATTTTTGGGGTACTCCAGTGGAAAACTGTTTATTTAAAATCAACTGGTGCCAGAAAGTTAAACAGATTTGTAAATTTCTTCTATTAAAAAAAAATCTTAATCCTTCTAGTACTTAACTGCTGTATGCTCCACAGGAAGTTCTTTTCTTTTTGAATTTATTTTCTGTCTGACCACAGTGCTCTCTGCTGACACCTCTGTCCATGTCAGGAACTGTCCAGAGCAAGAGTGGTTTGCTATAGGGATTTGTTTCTACTCTGGACAGTTCCTGACATGGACAGAGGTGTCAGCAGAGAGCACTGTGGTCATACAGAAAGGAAATTCAAGAAGAAAAAAAAAACTTCCTGTGGAGCATACAGCAGCTGATAAGTACTGGAAGGATTAAGATTTTTTTTAATAGAAGTAATTTACAAATCTATTTAACTTTCTTGCACCAGTTGACTTAAAATATATCGTTTTCCACCGGAGTACCCCCATAATGCTTGCTATGCAATTATGTACACAAAAAAAGAAAAGAAAAAGGGAAACAAAAACTCATGTTACTTTTGATAATTTAAGTCAATGGGAAAAGGATGGCATACAGGAGCATGAATGTACACTAGCAAGTCATTCATACATGCTGGAACTTGTAGTGCAGCCACAACAGAAGTGCCTCAAGATCATTGGCAATCACTCTGTGTATGCTGAGACTTGTAGTGCAGCCACAACAGAAGTGCCTCAAGATCATTGGCAATCACTCTGTGTATGCTGGGACTTGTAGTGCAGCCACAATAGAAGTGCCTCAAGATCATTGGCAATCACTCTGTGTATGCTGGGACTTGTAGTGCAGCCACAACAGAAGTGCCTCAAGATCATTGGCAATCACTGTGTATGCTGGGACTTGTAGTGCAGCCACAACAGAAGTGCCTCAAGATCATTGGCAATCACTCTGTGTATGCTGGGACTTGTAGTGCAGCCACAACAGAAGTGCCTCAAGATCATTGGCAATCACTCTGTGTATGCTGGGACTTGTAGTGCAGCCACAACAGAAGTGCCTCAAGATCATTGGCAATCACTCTGTGTATGCTGGGACTTGTAGTGCAGCCACAACAGAAGTGCCTCAAGATCATTGGCAATCACTCTGTGTATGCTGGGACTTGTAGTGCAGCCACAACAGAAGTGCCTCAAGATCATTGGCAATCACTCTGTGTATGCTGGGACTTGTAGTACAGCCACGACAGAAGTGCCTCATATTGATAATAACTCTTTGTATGCTGGGACTTGTAGTGCTACCCCATGACCAATGGCAATCACTCAGTGCATGCAATGGCATTCCAGCAGTAGAACAGCATGCTCTGAATGTCACAGTTCACACATGGCAGTCCCCACTTCCCCTTCCCGCCCGTCTTCCCTTCACTCACCCTGGCATGTTGCAGCACCTCCTGGGCCCTCCAGTAGTGATCAGGACCCCGGCTCCGGACCCATCGTGACAGGCTGAGGAAAACCATGTTGTGTCCTCTAGAAAGGTTCACAACTGCCCTCAACCAGCATGGCCGCCACCACTGGCAACGTCTTAGTGCGTAATGTACGTCACGATATATCAATTTTTTCTAACTTTATTGACACATAAGCAACGCGACGTACAATAGAAGGACATTGAAAGCTTTTTCCTCTAGGGGGCAGCAAGTGTTGGCATAGTGTTCCTTTAGCTGTCCGGGCATGTTGGGAGTTGTAGTTTTGCAACAACTGGAGACGCCCTGGTTGGGAAACACTATGCCAACACTTGCTGCCCCCTAGAGGACAAAGCTTTCAATGTCCTTCTATTGTACGTCGCGTTGCTGATGTGTCAATAAAGTTAGAAAAAAAAAAAATCTATCGTGACGTACATTACACACTAGCATGCTGGGAGTTGTAGTTTTGTAACCCCACAGGTTAGGGAACACTGCCGTAGGGTCATGGCTAGGTAGAGACACTTTTGCTGGATAAAATATTTTTTTTTATCATTAGTTACAACTATATGTAATTTGATATGTAACATATTCTGACTGGTATAAGGATGTGGTATCATGTTTCCCCAGATTTGTTAGGGTTAAAATTCTGTATATCGTCAGTATTATGAGCGCAGATTTTTGCGCAACACGAAAACCAGGTGTTTTCCCAGTTAATGCGCAAAATTCATCATGTGGCGCGTGTCACTTGCATCAACGACAAGAAGCCCCCTGTACGGTGTCCATTTTAGTGCATCGTCAGCCGTCAGCCGTAACTCCGTCCTCCGTCAGGTGAAACGGCGTCCCGCCTCCTCCCTCGGACCAATCGCCGTCAGTCGTCAGCCGCAACTCCGTCCCCCTGTCAGGTGATATGGCGTCCCGCCTCCTCCCTCGGACCAATCGCCGTCACCCGCAACTCTGCCTCCTTCAAGTGAAATGGCGTCCTGCCTCCTCCCTCACACCAATCGCTGTCATCCATCAGCCACAACTCCCTCATCCGAAACTCCCTCGTCCAAAACCCTGTCATGCCGTAGGTGTCTCTACCTAGCCATGACCCTACGGCAGTGTTCCCTAACCTGTGGGGTTACAAAACTACAACTCCCAGCATGCTAGTGCTTAATGTACGTCATGATAGATTTTTTTTTCTAACTTTATTGACACATCAGCAACGCGACGTACAATAGAAGGACATTGAAAGCTTTGTCCTCTAGGGGGCAGTAAGTGTTGGCATAGTGTTTCCCTACCAGGGCGTCTCTAGTTGTTGCAAAACTACAACTCCCAGGAGTTGTAGTTTTGCAACAGCCAGATGCACCCAGGTTGGGAAACACTATGCCAACACTTGCTGCCCCCTAGAGGACAAAGCTTTCAATGTCCTTCTATTGTACGTCGCGTTGCTGATGTGTCAATAAAGTTAGAAAAAAATATATATAAATATCGTGACGTACATTACGCACTACGACGTTGCCAGTGGTGGCGGCCATGCTGGTTGAGGGCAGTTGTGAACCTTTTTAGAGGACACAACATGGTTTTCCTCAGTCTGTCACGAGGACACATAGTGGATGCAATTTAGCTGGCACATGCCAATTGATACATTTATTGTGTCCTACTCTTTGACAGCAGTAAAGGGGTACTCCGGTGGAAAACTATTTTATTTTTTAAATCAACTGTCGCCAGAAAGTTAAACAGATTTGTAAATTACTTCTATTTAAAAATCTTAATCCTTCCAGTACTTATCAGCTGCTGTATACTACAGAGGAAGTTCTTTTCTTTTTGAATTTCTTTTCAGTCTGACCACAGTGCTCTCTGCTGACACCTCTGTCCATGTCACGAACTGCCCAGAGCAGGAGAGGTTTGCTATGGGGAATTGTTCCTGCTCTGAACAGTTCCTAACATGGACAGAGGTGTCAGCAGAGAGCACTGTGGTCAGACAGAAAAAAATGCAAAAAGAAAAGAACTTCCTGTGGAGCATACAGCAGCTGATAAGTACTGGAAGGATTAAGATTTTTAAATAGAAGTAATTTACAAATCTGTTTAACTATCTGGCACCAGTTGATTTAGATTTTTTCCCCTCAGTGGAGTAGCCCTTTAAGTTCTTGTCATAGGCAGCTGATCTTATGGCTAGTGTCCTCAGGGCGGTATTCTCTCTTCAAAGTCAAGTAAGCCTCATGGGGACTGGAATGCAGCCGGCTACTACCTTTAAAGTCCTAGCAGGTCCTCCTAGGTCAGTGTTTCCCGACCAGGGTGCCTCCAGCTGTTGCAAAACTACAACTCCCAGCATGCCCCAGACAGCCAAAGGCTGTCTGGGCATGCTGGGAGTTGTAGTTTTGCAGCAACTGGAGACTCCCTGGTTGGGAAACACTGCCCAACCTGTGGCTCTTCAGTGGCTGCAAAACCCTGCCAGCATGCTGGGAGTTGTAGTTTTGTAACCCCACAGGTTGGGGAGTATTATGAGCGCAGATTTTTGCGCAACGCAAAACCAGGAAGGAGATTTATCAAGCTCCGTAGTAGATTTTTTTTGCGTACAAAAGTCACATGAACTTGCGCACGTGCGGCTTTTCTATACATGCTGCGCCTTTTTGATTTTTGCTTATTCCAAAGCACATTTCTGAAATTTACTTTGCAGTGGTCATGTATTTATCAAATGCGATAGTCGCTATTATGAAGAAAAAAAGTCGCATCTCCGTTTAACCCCTTAAGTACGCAGCTCATTTTCACCTTAAGGACGCAGCCCGTTTTTGCACATCTGACCACTGTCACTTTAAGCATTAATAACTCTGGGATGCTTTTACTTTTCATTCTGATTCTGAGATAGTTTTTTTGTGACATATTCTACTTTATGTTAGCGGTAATTTTTTGTCGATACTTGCATCAATTATTGGTGAAAAATTCAAAAATTTGATGAAAAATTCAAAAATTTCGCATTTTTTTTTACTTTGAAACTCTCTGCTTATAAGGAAAATGGATATTTAAAATAAATTATACATTGATTCACATATACAATATGTCTACTTTATGGGGGAGATTTAACATTCAAAATGTACCCTACTCTTTTTTTACCGCCGTTTTTTCTATCTAACTTTTTCCGTTGCAGCGTGTAATTTATCATAAGTCTGTGCTGTAGATGATGAATTCCCCGCCGCTTTGCACGGGTGGGAAAAGCTCTAGCTTACGAGGTTTTGTACGTGTACTTTTGGTCAGCGTACTTTGGCGCCTGGAAATCAGGGTTTGCGCAATTTTTAGTTGTACTGCTACTCAAAAACCTAGGAAACGTCTACTACAAAAGTCACACAAATGTCGCTAATATTACATGACTGCGCCATCACAGCGCCAATAATAGACGGAAAATAACGTCTATATTGAATGATAAATCTCCCCCTATGTTTGCATCATAAAGTTGACATGTTTTTACTTTTGGAAAACACCAGAGGGCTTCAAAGTTCAGCAGCAATTTTCCAATTTTTCGCAAAATTAGCAAAATCTGAATTTTTCAGGGACCAGTTCAGTTTTGAAGTGGATTTGAGGGGTCTTCATATTAGAAATACCCCATAAACGACCCTATTATAAAAACTGCACCCCTCAAAGTATTCAAAATGACATTCAGTAAGGGTACGTTCACACTGACAAATATGTGCGAGGAATTTGCGCTGAACAAATCCGCTCAGAAATGACAGTTTTTTTCCGCGTGGAATCCGCGCGGAAAGTGCGCGGAATTATGCACAGAAATCAGTGCGGAGTTCAGCGCGGCATAGGAGACATTGTGAAAAAACATTTTTTCGCGTAAATTCTGTGGGAATTCCGTGCAAAATCCACGCAATGTCCGCGCAAATTCTGTGTGAATTCCGCGTGAATTCCCCACGGAAGTGTGGCGGCCTGAAATTTTTTTTACATTGACTTCTATGGAGTTACGACGTGAATTCCGCATGAAGAAAGAACGTACATTCTTCATGCGGAACGGAATTCAGTGACAGATATCCGCTAGCGGAAATTCCTCAGTGTGAACTGAGGAGCAGAATTTTCATTACATACTATGGGGTTTTCACTGCTGAATGATTTGGAGAGGAATAAGCGAGCAGAATTACTTGCGGAAATTCCTCTCTAAACCCTCAGTGTGAACATACCCTAAGTGTGTTAACCCATTAGGTGTTTGACAGAAATAGCAGCAAAGTGAAGGAGAAAATTCTAAATCTTCATTTTTTACACTCGCATGTTCTTGTAGACCCAGTTTTCGAATTTTTACAAGGGGTAAAAGGAGAGAAATCACCCTAAAATATGTAACACAATTTCTCTCGAGTAAGGAAATACCTCATATGTGTATGTCAAGTGTTCTGTGGATGCACTAGAGAGCTCAGAAGGGAAGGAGCGACAATGAGATTTTGGAGAGGGAGTTTTTCTGAAATGGTTTTTGGGGGGCATGTCACATTTAGGAAGCCTCTATGGTGCCAGAACAGAAAAAAAACAAAAAAAAAACACATGGCATACTATTTTGGAAACTAAACCCCTCAAGGAATGTAACAAGGGGTACAGGGAGCCTTAACACCACACAGGTGTTTGACGACTTTTTGTTAAATTTGGATGTGTAAATTAAAGGGGTATTCCAGGCAAAACCTTTTTTTATATATATATATCAACTGGCTCCGGAAAGTTAAACAGATTCGTAAATTACTTCTATTAAAAAATCTTAATCCTTCCAATAGTTATTAGCTTCTGAAGTTTTCTGTCTAACTGCTCAATGATGATGTCACATCCGGGACGTGAGTCATCAGAGAGCAGTTAGACAGAAAACAACAACTCTACTTCAGAAGCTAATAACTATTGGAAGGATTAAGATTTTTTAATAGAAGTAATTTACAAATCTGTTTAACTTTCCGGAGCCAGTTGATATATATAAAAAAAAGTTTTGGCCTGGAATACCCCTTTAATTTTTCCCCAAATTTTACATTTTTACAAGGGGTAATAGGAGAAAATGTCCCCAAAATTTGTATCCCCATCTCTTCTGAGTATGGAAATACCCCATGTGTGGACGTCAAGTGCACTGAGGGTGAACTACAATGCTCATAAGAGAAGGAGTCACATTTGGCTTTTGGAAAGCAAATTTTGCTGAAATGGTTTTTGGGGGGCATGTCACATTTAGGAAACCCCTATGGTGCCAGAACAGCAAAAAACAAACAAAAAAAAAACACATGGCATACTATTTTGGAAACTAAACCCCTCAAGGAACGTAACAAGGAGTCCAGTGAGCCTTAACACCCCACAGGTGTTTGATGACTTTTCGTTAAAGTTGGACGTGTAAATAAAAAAAAAAATTTCACTAAAATGCTGGTTTTCCCCCAAATTTTACATGTTTACAAAGGGTAATAGGTGAAAATGTCCCACAAAATTTGTAACCCCATCTCTTCTGAGTATGGAAATACCCCATGTGTGGACGTCAAGTGCACTGCAGGCGAACTACAATGTACAGTGAGCCTTAACACCCCACAGGTGTTTGACGACTTTTCGTTAAAGTCGGATGTGTAAATGAAAAACATTTTTTTTCACTAAAATGCGTTTTTCCCCCCAAATTTTACATTTTTTACAAGGGGTAATAGGAGAAAATGCCCCCCAATATCTGTAACCCCATTTCTTCTGAGTATGGAAATACCCCATGTGTGGACGTCAAGTGCTCTGCTGGCGAACTACAATGCTCAGACGAGAAAGAGCGCCATTGAGCTTTTGGAGTGAGAATTTGGTTGGAATAGAAGTCGGGGGCCATGTGCATTTACCAAGCCCCTATGGTGCCAGAACAGTGGACCCCCACATGTGACCCCATTTTGGAAACTACACCCCTCACAGAATTTAAGAAGAAGTGGCTAGCACACACTTGTCCATGCCTCGAAACCGTTTGGCCTACCTACCCTGTCTGAACAAGGTGCTAAGGAAGGACTTTTTATTTAGGAACTTTACCTGGATTACTATCTGAACGCTATTAGATTGAAAATTCTGCCGCTCCTGCCACACACTGTTCCGACTACCTCCATCTGTGTACCCTGCCAGGTACTACTGCAGCTGCCTCCATCTGTGTACCCAGCCAGGTACTACTTTGCATACCACCGTGTGTCTCCAGCGCTTCAAAATCACCGGAGCTCTGCAGTGGCCGGCGCAGCAGAAACAGCTGACTGAGTGACGTCAGACGCCGCTTTCACTTACTATCTACACGTGCCCGGTCTGGAGCACCTTGGCTGTATATTGTTCCGGCAGGGTCACAATATTATTTACTGTACACCGGCATTTTTTACGTACATCAGCGGAGCCTTTACAGAGTGGTGGATGGCGATTATTCAAGGAGCGGTGAGCGGTACATAGTACCATCAGTTATTCAGATACCGCATTATTGAATACGAACTGCTATTTAATGTGAATTGCGGTCAATCACTATTGCAGTTATATATACATACATATATATATATATATATATATATATAAATGCAAATCATAAAATGTTGCAGTATCTTGTAATACCTTTTTTTATTGGACTAACAGCATTTTGCATAGACAAGCTTTCGGGATTCCTCCCTTTATCAGATTCCTCCCTTTATCAAGTCCAAAGCAAATTTGCTTTGGACTTGATAAAGGGAGGAATCCCGAAAGCTTGTCTATACAAAATGCTGTTGGTCCAATAAAAAAAGGTATTACAAGATACTGCAACATTTTATGATTTGCATCTGCATCACTGGACTAATACTGCTACTCAAATTTACTACATATATATATATATATATATATATATATATATATATATTTATTTATACAGTAACTCCCCCACATGCGATGGCCCCAACATATGATAAAATCGACATACAATGGCATCTCAGAGGCCATTGCATGTCAATGTCAGCATCGACATACGATGCTTTTATATGTCGGGGCCATCGCATTAACTGCTATCCGGCAGCGCAAAATGCTTAAGCTGCTGTCGGATAACAGTTTAAGCATCCCTGGCAGGTTCGCTTACCTATTCCCGCTACTCCGGGTCCACTTCGCGATCCTCCAGCGTCTTCCGCATCTTCTCCAGGGTCCGGGCCTCGCTTTCCGGTGTCGTTATTACGTCACTACGCACGCCGCGCCGGCTCAGCAGCGTAATAACGTCACCAGAAAGCGAGGCCCGGACCCTGCAGAAGATGTGCAAGACACCGGAGGATCGCGAAGAAGACACAGGAGCAGCGGGACAGCATCGGGAGCCTCTGGGACAGCAGCGGGAGCGGTGAGGACCTGGTCCGGAGCGGCGGGGACAGGTGAGTACAGCTTCCTATACTTTACATTGCACGGATCCCTCAACATACGATGGATTCGACAAACGATGGGTCGTTTGGAAGAATTACTATCGTATGTTGAGGGACCACTGTATATGTATGTATATATATATATATATATATATATACATATATATATATAATATTCAGAAGTGTCTTTCCATACACACATTACATTTTTTTTGTATCTTGCAGGTTTCCCTTTTTATAGATTGTCCATTTATTATCAAGTATATTTTTATGTTATTTTATGTTATATCACACAGGCCCTGTGAGAAATTGTATGTGTAAAAGTTATTTATAATAACATTTATGAATCTTTCCAAACACCCATTGTACAACCTCTTTGTCTGAGGTATTTGAGGCCTGGGAACTCTATTATTTTAATTTACAAATCTGTTTAACTTTCTGGCACCAGTTGAATAAAAAAAAAAAATGTTTTCCACTGGAGTAACCCAATAAGCAGTTGCTCGTACTACAATTCCCAGAATGCATTGCTTTCCCTGAACTCATCACATACCTCCCACTCTTACTTCTCCCCTCATACAGCACTCCTGCTAGTTTCATGCCCAGAGCAGAACATCTTATTTCACAGTAGACTTTCACAGTCATTGAGATTGTAGCACATGCTATTCATTGCCTGTCTGCTTCTCTTCCTGTGATATTGTTCAGCACAAGGCAGCATGTTGTAATCACATCTTATTCTCTCTAAATGTCCCAATAAAAATATATTCCGCAGGTGAATTATGTATTGAATATGTCACTTTTTTTCTAAATACTGTTTTCTTTGAGACAACAGTACCTTCTAATTCCAGGTCAATTTAAGCTCTACACAAGTGTCCTTGACTCTTGGACAGCTCTTATGATTATTCTTTTGAGGATCACCTGGTCAAGGCAAATCTATGGTGAAATTTGTTGCCCCAGTGGAGCATTCAGAAGCTTGAAATGTGCCTGTTACCAGCTCCATTGTTATGTTTTCCAACAATTAGGTTTCCAAGGTCTTGAGACAACTCTTTGCTTTTACCCATCATAAGATTTGTCTTGTGTGACATCTTGGCAATGAGACCAGTTTGGACAGAACCAGCTGATATTTGCAATATCAATGTACACTGACAATGAGCTGGATTGCTTTTTACTTACTGATAAATTTCAGCTGTTGTCTTGACTTTCCATGCCTTTTTGCACCTCCCTTTCTTCAAGTTGTTTAATACTTTTTCCCTGTGTCATTTCACATTGTTATACATTATTTATGAGTTTATATGTTTTGATTTCTTTGTATGCATTGAATACTTGGGTTGGTAAAAACATCTGGGCAAAATTTCAGTTATGTGTTCAATACTTATTTCACGTGCTATATGTATATATGACAGTGAGATGTAGGTTGTATGGGCTGGTAAGACATAGTCACATCACTCAGGGGATGGGGCTCGAGCCCAGAGACAAGTGTGGTGTCTGGGGTGTTGCAATGATATTACAGGGTCTGGTGGTATTAACCCTTACTTGTCATGATGCCAGGGTGCGGTTTGCTTAGTATTGGAGGTCCTGCCGCCAACCAGCCCACAAACGGCAGGGATAATAAACGGAATGTCCACAGCAGATTTTATGAGATACCTGGAAACTTTTACTTGAACTTTTATGCAAACAGTCTTTACAATTGTACAGTTTCTCTTGAGGTAACCGGGATGCAGGTTCCTCACAGGCTTTGCTGGGACTTGTAGCTTTTAGCTTTAAGCAGGCCACTGTGCTACTAATTATATGTTTTGAGTGGAATAGTAGACACACAGGATTTGTAGTGATGAGCTTTGTAACTCATGGTTTTAGGGGCTGCTGGTTATTTAGGCTTTGGACTAGATGAATTGAATGAAGATAGGTTGATTGCGCTTGCTTCATAGTCCAGCAGGAAGAGAGAGAATTTAGTGGCTACAGCCCCTTATATACTAAGCGGGCTGGACTAATCCCATTGGTTGCCAAGCCTGTAAGTCCTGAACCCAGAGAACTCTGGGTACACCACATGACATCATCACATGACCCCGGAAGGTCCTAAATATCTACACAACCATTATAATAGATCACGTGACCCGGGTAGGTCCTATACATTTCTATGAGGTGACCAAGGGGCAAGCCCTACAGGAGAGCCCTGTGGAATGGAGGGACTCTAGCTGAGGGGACTTTAGACAGGGACAGGACAAGGTCCTGTACCGGGACACCATACAAGATCCAACAGAGACAACTTTACACTGACAATGAGAGGACAACACGACTTCCTATTAGGTTACTATAGAATATGCATCTGCAGCAGGCACTGCCGAGATCCATCAACAATGCAGCCTGACCGGATTTCCGTTGAAATAATGTCACTGCAGCCTGCTCCTCCTTGATGTGTGTGCAGAACGTGCCTGCACCTCCATCTCCCCTGCATCAGCCACCAACTTCACTCCTCATCATTACAGAGGTGCCGCTGCTCCCTGGCTTGAAGGGGCATCCTGGGGCTTGTAGTCCACCTCCTTCTCTCCCTGCACCCTCTGTCTCTACCCCAGCCCCTGACTCCCTACTGGGCTCCCAAGGCCTGCTCCTACTTTTTCTGGGGACTGTGCCACCCTACCCTCTCTTATTGTGACTCTGCAATCTAAACAAAAATAACCGCCTAAACAAAAATAACTTGAGGGCTGGAGCTCCCACTTATACTCCTCAACTGAACTCCTTTTCTCTAAAGGGGTCCTCTGTCTCTGCACATGGGTGGGGCCTCCTGGGAAGCTATGTCAAACTCTGACGTGGAATCCTCTGGGGCCCTGGCCCTTCTAGTGCACCGTCTAACTGAAATCTGCTCTTCTCTCAAATGCCCACTAAGGGTACGTTCACACATCCAGGATCCTGCGCAGATTTGATGCGCAGGATTTTTTACTGCAGATTTGAAGCTGTGCTCAGTCATTTAGTTTTTATTGAAATCTGCAGCAGAAAATCCTGTGCATCAAATCCTGAGCATCAAATATGCATACGTGTGAACATACTTTTAAGAGGACTTCCGCTCCATGATTTCTGAGGTAAAGGAGATCTGCCGGGCTGAAATCTCCTCTCTCCACCACAACTTTCCAACATGTCTCGAATAAAATGGAGGTTTTGGAAGAGAACCACGACTCCACTAGGGCCTACATTACTCAGCTTCAGTCCACTGTTGTTTCGCAGTCTGAGCGACTCAATGATCTTCACAGCCACGTTGAGGACCTGAATAACTCAGGCAGACGTAACAACATCAGGGTCCGTGGCCTTCCAGAGGCAAAGCATGCGGAGGACCTTTAGGTGACTCTTGAGGCTATCTTTAATCTCATTCTTGGTGAACTGTCCTTCCAAAAAATTTAACTGGATTGAGCCCACCGGGCACTCCTCCCCAGAAATTCCTCTGGTACGTCCAGGGATGTCAGCTATTTCCGGACTTATCCTGGATCACTTTGAGGAAGTGGGGCCTTCTACGACCCCTCCTGCCCACACTTAGGGATCACCAAGCCTCCTATCATTGGAAATATCTGTTTGCACTCACTGCCCATAGGGATGGGCGTTCTGCTGTCCTGTGGTCCTTCTCTGTCCTCCCCTCCATCTGCTCCACTCTGGATATACCGGTTCCTACGATGATTGACTGGGGTCTGGCCCCTCCTCCTCCACCGCTACCCCCTTTGTGGCAACCTGCTCATAAGCGGTGGTCCAGGTCCCAGCGATCCTCTACTCCTGACTGTGGGGAACCTCCGTCCCTGCCTACATGAGGGTGCCCTTCGCTGACTGTGCTGCAGCTACACCCTGTTTTCTGTATTGATAGTCATTGCCGGGCCTTGTTTATGGTCTCCCCTTGTTTTCATGTTTTTTCTCTTACTTAATATGTTATAGTCAGGTATTGGTTATTAGCGATGTATGTACTTGGGCGGTGGCCACATGGGGCTGGAGTTGAGCCTTGTGCTTCCTATTGTTTTGTTTGGTGCTCCAACTCTTCCCCCTTGGGCCCATACTCCATACATTGTCTACACTGCTATTTGTTTAATTGGCGACTATCAAGTCGTTGTTGCTGATATTTGCTCTGTCTCTGGACCACGGGCCATTGGTTCTTCTATGTTTTGCTGATGTTTTTTTTTTCTAATCTCTTTTTCTCTGGTGTCCTGTCTTGTCTGTTGTGTCGCCCCTTGTGTCCTCCTACCCTGGTGTTTCCCCCCACTTCCCTTGTCTGTAGGTGTTTCAGGATTGGATTTCTCCAAGATTTTTTCACTCTCTTCCACACCTCGCAGATGAGACCTGTGCTTTCTCCAGCCTTGGTAATGCAGTGTCCCGGTACAGAATTTGGTTCTGTACAGTTCCTAAAGTCCCCTCAGGTAGAGTCCCTCAAGTCCACAGGGCTTTACTGCAGGATCCCACTAGGTCATTATTATGATTTCTATTGTACATTAATTATGTATGTTTATTATCGGTATTGTACAGTGAATATAAGCTATGTGCAAAGGTTATATGGATGTTTAAACTGTATAGGACCTTCCTAATGTCATGTTACATGGTCATGTGATCACCTGATACCCAGAGTTCCAGAGGCACAGGTAACTACAGGCAACCAGCTACCAATGGGCTTTAGTCCAGCCCCTGATATATAAAGGGCTGTAGCCTCCACACTAGTTCTCTTAGTTCCTGCTCTCTTAGAAGCAAGCACAAGTCCTTTACAAGTCCAGAACAGCTAGGCCAAAGCCTACAAGTTTGCAGCCACGTCTAATCTGTAAGTCTCATCTATGTCTACATAACAGTAGTACAGTGGTCTGCATCATTATTACCACAACAAGTCCAAACAAGCCTGAGAGGTTCCCTGTGTCCCGGTCACCTCTGTGGAATTTGGCTATAAGAAATGTTATACTGCCTTCTTCAGTAAAATTCCAGTTGCATCAAAACCTGCTTTGGACTCTCATTCAATATATGCCATTTCTGGGTTGGTTGTTGGCGGTACCCTACATCATACAACCACATCCTGGCATCACGAACACTAGGGGTTAACAACATCTTGCCCCAGGGGTTAATACCATCTGGCCCCACCACCTACACCGCTACACCCCATGGTCCCACCATACACTGTGGGTCACCACAGTAAGTCTCTCCATGCGCATCTGTCCACCCCTTTTCTTTTTCCATCATGGTACGATGCATCTCTCTCAATGTGAAGGGCCTTAATTCTCCAAGGTGCTTGGCCTATAGAGAATTGACATCCCTAAAGGCTGATGTTTCTGTGGTGAGGGTGTGATGGAGACAGCTTAAGGGGTGACTAAGGGGACACTGCAATAGAGTCCGCCAGACAGGACAGCAAGGGTACAGGTGTGAAACTCCTGTACTGGGCCACCACATTTCATTTCAAGAGATCCACCTTGACCATTCTGGAAGCTTTCGATTCCTTGCCCATCTTTATCCCCAGGTGTTTTCAGCCACCTCTGATTGAAAAAACGGTGGGAGTGGCTATTCTAGTTTCTAAAACTTGTCCCCTCCACATTTCATCCTCTCTTTTAGACCCTGGAGGTAGATATATCTTCATTCAGGGTTCTCTAGAGGGTAAGTCCTTTCTCTTATGTAATGTCTATGCGACTAACAGCTCCTAAATCCCTTTTCTTTTGGAGGGTTGTTTTGTAGACTGGGGAAATATCTGCCCTCTGCCTGGGTTCTGGGTGGGGACTTTAATTTGGTTTTCTCTACATCCATGGAACCCTTATCCCTTACTACAGGCCCTCCAACCTCGGCCCAGCTGCATCTTGCGACAACTTTCCAACAATTAATACACTTTTCACTCTACGACTTGTGGCACATTAATCACACGACGGACAAATCTTTTTCTTTCTATTTCCACCCACAACGCTTCCACACTTGGATTGATTATTTTTTTTGGCAGTATCCCTACAGTATATATGCTCTCCACTGCAGCTATGGATCCGATCTCTTGGTTGGACCATGGTCCGGATGTTGTCTCCTTCCCGCTAGCTTTCCCGATACGGTGTTGCCACTGGCTACTCAACGACTCCCTCCTTAAATCTCAGCCTTCCAGGGACTCGAACCAGATGTGCATTGATGAGTATTTTGCCACCAATGCTGGTAACGTGATCTCTCTGTCTACCTCATGGGAAGCGCACAAGGCAGTAGTCTGGGGCCATTGTATCGCTCTGGGCTTCTGGTTGAAGAAGAACGCAATGACTCAAACAGTTGTAGTTTTGCAACAGCTGGTGTTTCTATCTAATGTGATCTCTCAGATCTATTTAATTATTATTATTTGTTATTTGAGCCCATTTTTTTGCTACAGAATTTCCACTTGTATATATCTGACGTGGAGGATGCACCAAATCTATAGCAGTAATTCAGCAATGAAAGAGCCAGCAGAGGTCACTAGACTTCCCGGTGAATATACATGGTTACTATAAAACCTTTCAGAGTATGATTCATTCACTTTTCCCAGAAACTGTGGAGAACACACTATTCCCCCACATGGACAAAAGACCCACATGCTGGTATTGTTATGGGTAAGGCAAGGGAAATGCAAATAAACATGTGATGCATTACAATGGCATCGTGACTGCATTCTAAGTGGTCACTTTATGTTATAATGGATTTTAGTTGTCATCGTAGTAAACAACAATGTAAGTTAATTATCACTGCAAAAAAAACAAAAAACATTCAGATAATAGAGATATGAAAATATAGGAAAGGTTGTATATAATAATACGATGCAACATGAGAAAGAACATGCGACAGCTCACCATGTAAGTAGCAAAACAGGCAGTTTTATTCTTCAATCGTGGGATACGAGCTTGTTTATGTTTGTATGTTGCCTGCGCGTTCACTGTATCCAACGATTGAAGAATAAAACTGCCTGTTTTGCTACTTACATGGTGAGCTGCCGCATGTTCTTTCTCATGTTGCTTCATACATTTTGGATCTCTTGCTATCTGTGCTGAAGCACCACCACGTAGCAGGCTACATTGAGAGACTGTGCAGTGTGAAGTACCCTCAATGGATTGGAGGGTAAAAAAGGGAGTGAGCGTGTGCAGGTATCCCAGCAGTGCCAGCTGTATTCTATATTGTGTTGTTTATAATAATACATTTAGAACATGGCTGTATAATATTCATGGAGGACCATGACAATACATATTGGGGACTGGCCCTTTGGCGCATTTTATGGTGCACAACATTAATAAATAGAGTGAAATGCATTGCCCTAAAGTGGTCCCTCAGCATACGATGGTAATCCGTTCCAAATGAACCATCGTTTGTTGAAACCATCGTATGTTGAGGGATCCGTGCAATGAAAAGACAAGTCTTGCACTAATAATAAGGCAAGAAAGGGGAGAGACTAAAACTTAGCTTTTACTGATTATAGATAAAAAATCAAATAACAAAACCAAGTGTAACCAAGTGTGTAGACCAAAGTCTAAAATGGCCGACTATATTCAAAAGAAGGCTATAACAGTCCTTCCATGGATATAATTAGTGAACAATGGTTATCCGGGGGCTATAAATCCAGCCTCACCATTGATAACTCTAAAGAATAGTATCAAGAATTATACACCTCAACATAAGGATGCCCTGGGCATCCTTATGTTGAGGTGTATAATTCTTGATACTATTCTTTAGAGTTATCAATGGTGAGGCTGGATTTATAGCCCCCGGATAACCATTGTTCACTAATTATATCCATGGAAGGACTGTTATAGCCTTCTTTTGAATATAGTCGGCCATTTTAGACTTTGGTCTACACACTTGGTTACACTTGGTTTTGTTATTTGATTTTTTATCTATAATCAGTAAAAGCTAAGTTTTAGTCTTTCCCCTTTCATGCCTTATTATTAGTGCAAGACTTGTCTTTTCACTATTTTCTTTGGGAGTTTTGTTCACATTATTATTTTGGTCCTTACTGCTGGACCCATTATTGTAAAAGCAGCTATTAATAGGATCCGTGCAATGGAAAGAATAGGAAATTATACTCACCTGTCCCCGCCGCTCCGGACTGTCACCGCTCGTCACCGCTGCCCTGGATGTCGCCCTCCATCGCTGTCGCCGCGTCCCTGGGGTGTCCCCAACGCTCCTGACATCTCTGCTTCCCCAGGATCCTCGCTCTCTGTCGCCGCCATCGTGTCACTACGCACGGCGCTCCTATTGGATGACGGGACGGTGCGCGTGGCGAGGACAGGTCAGTGATCATCACTGGACCACACGGGGCACCGTAAACGGCTATTCGGTGGCAGCTGAAGCAGTCTGCGCTGCCGGATAGCCGTTTATGTGATGGCCCCGACATACAAACGCATCGTATGTTGATGCTGCCTTCAACATGCGATGGCCTCTGAGGTCATCGCATGTTGAAATTATCGTATGTCGGGGCCATCATAGGTCAGGGGGTCACTGTACTTATAAAAAAAACAAAAAACAAAGAAGAAACAGTCTATATGAAAATACAACCACGCAGCTCCTCCATATGGACATGATGACATCACACAGTTCCTCCATATGGACATGATGACATCACACAGTTCCTCCATATGGACATGATCATCACACAGTTCCTCCATATGGACATGATGACATCACACAGTTCCTCCATATGGACATGATGACATCACACAGTTCCTCCATATGGACATGACGACATCACACAGTTCCTCCATATGGACATGACGACATCACACAGTTCCTCCATATGGACATGACGACATCACACAGTTCCTCCATATGGACATGACGACATCACACAGTTCCTCCATATAGACATGATGACATCACACAGTTCCTCCATAAGGACATGATGACATCACACAGTTCCCCCATATGGACATGATGACATCACACAGTTCCCCCATATGGACATGATGACATCACGCAGTTCCCCCATATGGACATGATGACATCACGCAGTTCCCCCATATGGACATGATGACATCACACAGTTCCTCCATATGGACATTATGACATCACACATCTAGATCAAACTGACGCATTCTTGTATTGGCGGATCTGTCCATTCGATGTTTTGGCATCAGGTTTTACTGAGATTTGGTCTAAGAAGATCTAATTATTTTACTGGAGGATGATTTGTGGTAAAATGATTAGAATTTCGATAAGCAAATAAAAAGTTAGTACGTTTTTTGACATAGAATAAGACTTTCCCCTGACATAGTTTGCAAGGCCTTTTTCGTACTTTTCGTCTATCTAGTGTTTTCCGTCAATGCAGCAGAATCCCACTGAGATCAATGAGATCCTGCAGCAAGAGGAATACCACTCAGAATTTAGAAGAATTTCCGTAGTGTGTATAGATCCTTAGTCTATGTTCACACAGCAACATTTTGTGGTAGAATCTGGTGGAAACATTCAGTTCAGAAATTTTGAGAATGAGCTTGTCAATTCTTTTTGCGGAATTCCATGCTAGAGTCCTATTGAAGTCAATGGGACTCTGATTTCCATCTGGAATCTATGCGTGTAGCACAAGAAATTCCACATAAATGTAGCACAAATTCTGCACATATTCTGAAAAACTACATAAAATCCGTTAGCAGCTTGGCAGAACGGAATCTGAGAGGAAGCATGGAAATTCTGCAATGTAAACATATAACAACAGACAGATTATCTGACAATTTCTATACTGCAGTTATACTGCTGCTTTTTCTACAGCAGAATACTATACATTGCCTGGTATAGAGACGACACTTCCCCAATATAAAGGGGTACTCCGCCCCTAGACATCTTATCCCCTATCCAAATGATAGGGGATAAGATGTCTGATCGCGGGGGTCCCGCAATCTCCCTACTGCCCTCGGCATTTGTTTAGAGCATCAGGTGCCACGCCAGAGGCTCTTGACGTCACGGCCGCACCCCCTCAATGCAAGTCTATGGGAGGGGGAGTGATGGCTGTCATGCCCCCTCCCAAAGACTTCGCCAGTCATCCGGCACGGAGCGAGGTTCTGGGGTGCCGCAGCTGATCCTTTGGATAGGGGATAAGATGTCTAGGGGTGGAGTACCCCTTTAAAATAACTAGAGCAAACTGAAAGCAGATACCTAACAAGCAGAGAATGCTGGGAGATTTAAGCTCTGAAGCCTGCAAATTGTGAATTCAGCTCTGGATAACAACACATGTAAGATAAATAATATGATGTGTTTCATATTCTTCTGTTATATATGTGTGGTGGCCCAGTACAGGAGTTGCACTCCTGTACCATATCTGCCCTGTCAGGCAGACTCCATTCCGTGACCCCTAGGCTTCCCCTTCACCTGTGTACCCAGGATAGTTAAATAATGTATGTGTTATGCAATGCAATGTACATAATTGTTCTATGCCTTTAAGTACTGTTGTCATGTGATTGTAACCAAGGAAGGAGCCAGTGACCATGTGACCTACAGGTTGACCTATGGGACCCCTGCAGAGTCTCCCCCATATAACGCTTGGGTGGAGCTAGCTCACTCTTTTTTCCTGCTTAGCTGAGTTGCAGTGAGGTCATGTCTGGAGAGAGTGTCTGGTGTCCTAAAGAGGCCTAAAGTCTACCATGCAGTCACGGATCCACAAGTCCACTACCCCCCAGGTCCAAGTCAAAACTTGGTAAGCTACAAACGGGGTGAAGTCTGTCATAGTCAGTCTCAGTCAAGTCAGTCCAAGTCAATCTGTCTCAAATCAGCGTGGCCCTGCATCAAATTGTCTAAGTCCACTATAATTCCCAGCAAGCCCTGTGGTCTCTGAAGTCACTGGTCACCTCCTAGGGCCCAGCCAAGCTGTATAGACTGTTAAACCTGTCTGACTCAATAAAGCTGCCGTTGTTCCGTAACTTGGCGTCTGAGTCATTATTTGCCCTCGTGCCTAGCCCAGGATCCAGCGGTATACCTTCGGGTGGTGTAGAGGATAAACCATGCCCTGGTGTCACAAATAAAAGGGGTTAATGCCATCTGCCCCTATGGTAATTCCATCTGCCCTCATCACACCCTCACCACATATGCATTCTATAATTTTTTTTTTTTTTTTACAGTAAACAGTATTACAGGGTTAAAGTACATTGTGAACTGTGGGTAGAGCTCCGTGCAGATATGTAGAGACTTGACTGTGTCCCATCATGGCTGCTCTCTGCATTGGTGTTAGGCACAGGCTGTCCTTTATATTCAATGAGGCCCCGTTCTGGACAAGTAACTGTACAACATTGAGATGCCCGGCTGCCGCAGCTTTGTGTAGCGCGGTGCGTCCATGATTGTCCGCAATGTTCAACTGAGCTTGGTTACTCAAAAGTGACTGAACGACCTGAGCGAAAAGAGGAAAAAAAGACAAGAAAATGACTAAATACATGAGAACACATAGAAAAGCTGCTATGAAACTTGTCACCTCTTCATTCTTCTGTTCACACCTGTCAATGTTGGAGTGACCTCTTAGCATACACTGATATAAATAGGCATACAATTTTATTAGTGTATAGAAAAGAATAGACTTCTACACTTCTGTATGCAGAGGAACGCATTATTTTATAGACGTTTTTTGTTTTTGTACAATGTGTGAACCCAGCCTAAGGCTAAGTTTCCACTTATTTTTATTTATTTTCCTTGGAAAAACGCCAAGAAAAATGCCAATTCTGCCACATGGCTTTTTTTGGCCCAAAAAATGCTGTGGCCAGATGTTAGCTGTAAATCAATGAGAAATCGCAAAAAGGAGATTTTTTTGTACTCACAGTAAAATCTCTTTCTCGTAGCCTTCATTGGGGGACACCTAACTGATGGGTATATGCTCTTTCCACTAGGAGGCGCTGACATTAGGAAAAAGAAAAGTCGGCTCCTCCCTGGCAGGATATACCCACCCACCTGCAGTGAAGCAACCAGTTTTGTCACAAAGCAGTAGGAGAAGCCCGCGAGGAAATACGTCCGAAGGACCCTAGAAAGGAATCCCGGAAACAACCCAAGAACCGGAAAAAGAAGAAATGGGTGGGTGCGGTGTCCCCTAATGAAGGCTACGAGAAAGAGATTTTACGGTGAGTACAAAAAAATCTCCTTTTCTCGGTCGCTCTTCATTGGGGGACACCTAACTGATGGGACGTACCAAAGCAGTCCCCTAGGGTGGGAAAAAACAACCACCGGCGAAAGAGAGACAGTTCCAAGACTGAACTCGCATGCCCGCAAGATCTGTGAACGAGTCCCCAGGTCGGAGACATACTAGGTCCAGAACAATGAGTTCCTGTGAGATCTCCCGTCCAAGGAGAAGAACCAGGACACCAAAGGAAAAGTCCATCCACTCTAGAGACCCAAGGCACCTGGGATATATAGAGAGATACGAAACCAAAAGAAGAAGGGAACCAGGTGCCCGTGAAAAGACTCTCCTGCAAAAAAAACTTCCAGAAAGAAAGGAAGGAGAGCAGAACAGAAAAACCACCCCGACCAATGGATCGCTGAGGAGTCGGGGGCCGGCCGCTACAAATGTCCAAGAACTGAACCATCACCAAGGCTCAAGGAATCGGAGAGACGCCTGAAAAGAAGGCACACTGCAGCATTGCAGGACCGAGACCAAAGCAAAGGGACCAAAAGTGATAGATCAGAGTGGTCCGAGTAGACCTGAGCAGCCTCAAGAAACATCCCATCTGAACGGGAATGGAGGGAGAACCAATGAGAGCCCAGCTTGGACTCCCAGGGACTAGGTATAGGAAGGAATACTCCGGAAGACTGAAGAGTCGATGCAGTACGGCTGACACAGACAAAAGGGTAAGAAGGACATACCCCTTCCAGGGAGAGCACCAGGCTGTGACAGTGGACAGAAAGCACACAAGCCTAGACTGTAAAATCCACTGTTGAATGCATCTTAGAAAAAAACAAATAGTCCCTCCAGGAGGGAAAAAATAAGGGTGGTCGAGACGACAACTCAAGTACAGACCCAGGACAAGCACCCTGATCCCCGCACCCCAAGAGAAAAGGGGGATGTCGAGCACGCTAGGCGCCGAAGGATCAGGGAAATGCAATACTGGGTGGACGAAGCCCCCAGGCTCCAGCGGCAACCCTCGCCGCCTGGAGGAGCCACCGTGCGATCCAAGAGGGATTGGAGCCCCGCACTCCGAAGCTGGGCAAAAAATACAAGACCTGTTGAGGGTTAATCCAGATAGTGACGAGGAGGCACCTGAGTCACCAAGGACAGGGACCCTTGAAAAGAACACCCGGAAGTAGAGGGAGGGTCCCCAGCATGCCCCATGTTAGAACAGAGGAGCTCAACCGCCCCGGCACTGCAGAGACAAAATCACCGGAAGCCCCTGGGCGCAGCAAAGAAGGTGGCTCTACACCCACGAAGCAGTCCTAGCATATGTAGGAACACAGACATGAGGACCCCATGACAACCGTGGCGTACCAAGACTGCAGACACTGTGAAAACGCAAACATCCAAAGGACCAGCAGGAAAGGAGTTAGGCTCGCAGCAGACCAAGAGTGCAACATAAGAAAAGGAGAACAAAGCGATGGTGCTGTTGCTGTAAAAGGCCCCAGTACCCACAAGGAAGAATGAATGTGGAGCAGGATAAAGTCTGACACAGTGTGACCTACAGGAATAAAGGGACCGAAGAACCCACAAGCACACACACTGCGGGACTGTACCTGGGAGAGAGATACCAGACTACAGCTGTAGTGGCAGCCGAATGTGGGAAGTGACTAGGTGGATTGGAACACCAAGCAGACACAGTCCGGCCATAGGGCAAAGGGACCGTGGCCACGTCTGGTCCCGCACACGAAGACGCCCAGTGGAGAGAGATACCAGCCTGTGGACAGAGTAGCAGAGAGGAACCTGCCAAGCAGGCAACCCTGTAAACCAGCATGTGGTGCAGTGTATAAGGCACATGGGACAACTCGGAGAGACTCCCATGAAAATTATCATGGCAGTGGAAAACTACCGTCCACGGGGCGACAATGCATGGTAGATGACCCAAAGCAGCAGTCTGGCTGAGCAAGGAAACCTCCTAGGTGTTAGGGAAAAGGGAAACAGCCAGACCAGAGATAACTGAGCACCTGCGACAAAGGTGGAAGGGCGGAGAGGCCAAGAAACCCCACCCCCAGGAGAGAGACAGAGGGAAGCAGAGGGACCGAGGAATGCATTCCTGACATCCCATATAGTGTCCGTGGGACACGCTGGGTCGGTTCCACGTATGCCACGCACAACAGTGGGGTACTGGAACACTAGT
Source organism: Hyla sarda (assembly GCF_029499605.1). Lineage (NCBI taxonomy): Eukaryota > Metazoa > Chordata > Amphibia > Anura > Hylidae > Hyla > Hyla sarda. The sequence continues at coordinate 105,911,236 of NC_079198.1, read as the reverse complement.
CGTAAAAAAACGACTGGTTTACCGGAATGAGTCCCTAGGGGACAGCGAGTCATCCCAGCGGAAACCTCACACATAGTGAGGGTTTGGAAGTGCAGATACACCGGTGATGTGATGCGTAACAAGTGGCGCAGGAAACCTTGCAGACCACTACCTGGTAGACAGGTATAGGCCATGGAAGATGAATCATTGCATTGGCACCTCGCTCAGTAGTGAGCTACCAGAACCCAGCCTCAGATTCATCAGTCATGTGATGTATGGCAGGCGGTGCAGGCAACCATACAGACTACCTGCCAGCTCACTGGTATAGACCATAGAAGATAATGGAACACTCCGTCAGACGTCACACACAATAGTGAGGTACCAAAACTGCAGAAGCAGTGACAACAGCTGGATGATGTAGGACAGGTGGCGTAGACAACCAAGCAGACGAATGTCTGGCTTACTGGTATGGGTCTAAGACAACGATGCATCCCATTGGCACTTTACCAGCAATGCGGTACCGGAACTCAAGCTGCAGATATAGAAGCCATTTGAAGTTTGACAGGCGTGGATCCACAGAAAACCACTATGCTAGCATCGGCACTTTGCTGAGTAGGGAAGGACCAGAACTCCAAGCGCAGATACATCAGCCATCTGATGTATGACAGGCGGCGTATGCAACTATGCAGACCACTGTCAGGCTTACTGGCAGGGATTCACCGAAGATAACTATTCATCCCATCGGTACCTTACTCAGTAGAGAGGGACTGGAACACCAGCCGCAGACACATCGGCCGTTTGATGTATGACAGGCGAAGTAGTCAACTATGCAGACCACTGTTCGGCCTGCTGCCATGGATCCACAAAAGACAATCATTCATACCATCGGTACCTCGCTCAGTAGTGAGGAACCGGAACTCCAGAATGCAGATGCATCAGCCGTGAATCATGTGACCAGCGATGTCGGAAAACCATACCGTCTGGCTTACTGGAATGGGTCCATAGAAGACTTCGTAACGAGCCTCAGGGTCCTTAAGACACATCGGTTCAGTTCTCCATATATCGCACCCAGCAGTGGGGTATCGGAACTGCAGCCACAAACACCTCAGCCGTGAGACATGTGAGAAACGGCAGAGGAAACCATGCAGAAAACTGTCTGGCTTACTGGTATGGGTCCTGAAGACACATCGGGTCAGTTCTCCATATACCGCACCCAGCAGTGGGGTATCGGAACTGCAGCAACAGATACATGAGCCGCGTGACAAACGGCAGAGGAAACCATGCAGACCCTTGTCTGGCTAACTGGTATGGGTCCTGAAGATACATCAGGCAGTTCGCCGTTTACCTCACCCCGTAGTGGGGTATCGGAACCGCAGCAACAGAAACATCAGCCCTGTGACATGTGGCAGGCGGCAGAGGAAACCGTGCAGACTAGTGTTGCTCGCGAATATTCGCAATTCGAATATTATTCGCGAATATCGCATATTCGCGAATTCGCGAATTTCGCGAATATAGCGCTATATATTCGTAATTACGAATATTCATTTTTATTTTTTCTTCACAGTACACATCACAGTGATCACCCCTCTCTGCTTCCAGCTAGTATGGTGTAAAGAAGGCTGTAATACTACTGTGTGAGACTGGCGTGCGAAAATTCGCATATGCAAAAATTATCACATGCTAATTTTCGCATATGCGAATGTTTACGTATGCTAATTTTGTATATGCTAATATTCACATATGATAATTTTCGCATACGCGAATATTCGCATATGCGAAAATAAAATGAGAATATAACGAATATGCGAATATTCGCGAATATATGACGAATATTCGTCCATATATTCGCGAATATTCGTGAATTCGAATATGGCCTATGCCCCTCAACACTAGTGCAGACCACTGTCCGGCCTACAGGTATGGGTCCAGAGCAGAAAACTAGTTATTTCATCGGACACCTCGCACAGTAGAGAGGTACCGGAAGGCCAGCCGCAGGTACTCCAGCGGATAGATGAGTGACTCTAGGAACCCAGGCTTGCAGGCATTAAACTTAAAGGGGTTGTGCGCTACCCTAATTTCCGGAGCTCCGCTCACAGCGTCCAGAAGTTCATTACTCCGAACGCTGTGTGCGGGCTTCCGTGTTCGTGGCCGCCTGGCGTGACGTCACGCCCAGCCCCTGGTCCGAACAAGGCACCCCGAAACTCCGGATGAGCGACGGAGCAGAGCACTATAAGTGCCTGCCAAGTCGTCGCTCCGGAGGGGGTTAATGGGGGACCTGAGCGCAAGCTCCTGCTGCGGGAGCCATACTGTTGCCCGCGCCGCCCCCAGAACGGGGGAAGGAGGGGAGGAACTCCAATCTCCCAGCTTCGCAGGCTGAACGGGAGAGACGAAGGGTGGAGCTACCCGCCATAGTGTTAGAGAGGCGGCCATGCGCCACCATGGACCCCGGAATCCCACAGTGCCGGCCGCACTTGCGCTGGCATAGTGCGGTCGGCGACTGTACAAAAAATAGCCGGCGAGAAGGAACAGCCAGGCTGTTCGGAGGTGAGCCGGCCGAACTCCTGTGGAGGGAGCCGCCGCAAATGTCGGCGGCTGCCCTCCACAGGACCAAGCATGTAAAACACACAGCCCCCCCCAGGGGACCTGAGGGACCCATATGAGACCCCCCATAAAGGGCAGAGTCCCCTAGGAAGAAGGAGGGGGATTGACAGATGCCCCCCACCAGATAGATGCAGCCGAGGCTGCGTGAAGGGAGAGAGGCTTAACCCCTCGCTGCCCGGACCCACAACCCACCCCAGTACACCAGAACAAACCCGGGGCAGGGGGGGGGGGGGGGTTCGGATGCTTGTTCGTCGAGGGGGGGGGATATACTCACCTCAACCGCCACATACTCACCCTCGAAGTCTTCGACCAGCTAGTGCCTCCTGCCTTTTGCCGACATGGCGAACAGGGGCGAATGGGGGACCGGACCCAAGGTACACCGCCAGGCGCTGGTTGTTGGCGAGGAGGGGTTAACGGGTCATTCTCATCCAATGCGCCGTGCCCCTAGCTCGCATGTGGGGGATCAGGTAGCGCCATGCTCCTGTCGCCCCACGCTAGAAAAAATAAAAAAGGAGAGAAAACCTAAACTTTTAGTCTAAATCTAGAAAAATAACAAAGAGAAAAAGACCAGGTCTGGAGAGCTCCAGACTTGTGTGTCTACCTCCTAAGTGACACTAGATAAAACTGGTTGCTTCACTGCAGGTGGGCGGGTATATCCTGCCAGGGAGGAGCCGACTTTTCTTTTTCCTAGTGTCAGTGCCTCCTAGTGGCCAGAGCATATACCCATCAGTTAGGTGTCCCCCAATGAAGAGCGACCGAGAAATTATTTTTCCTCTTTGCATTTTTTCAGTTTGGCGGTTTTTTTTTATTTTTATTCTTTTGCTGTTTTTCAGCTCCTTGGTGAGCATATGGCTCAATATGTTGAGCCTATGGCATTTTTTTCCACAAATCGTGGCGTTTTTTCCCCATAGAAGTGTATGGGGGAAAAAAAAAACAAGAAAAATGACATGTGGGTTTTAACTTTGGTGTTTTTGCCAGCGGTTTTTATTCTTTTTTGACCATAGCAGTGATGGAGATGCCTTTTTTAATAAAATTTCATAGGGTACCATTTTTATTCATTTTTAAAACAGAACAAATTTATGTGGGCGGGCAGGGACCTAAAAATGTAGGCGACAATAATAAAAATGTAGTGTGTGTGTTTTTCACTTTTTTTTATTTATTATTTTACATTTTTTAGGTACTACTACTACTCCCAGCATAGAACACACTGTTCCATGAAGAGAGTAGTAGTACCTGTACTAATTGATAGATCGCCCCGGGTGTCAATTTTGACACCCGTTGCGATCCTCCTGCATAATGTATAGATGCGGCTGGCTACTCTTCTATGGTCCCTTGCACTGCTGTATATATACACCTATTCATATTTCCCACAGAGAGCTGTGATTGGCCAGATGGTGGGAAATATGAATAGGTGTATATATGCGTCATTGCAGGGGACCATAGAAGAGCGGCCGGCCGCATCTATACATTATACAGGAGGATCGCAACAGGTTTCAGGAGTGAAACCCGCTGTGATCTGTCCTTAACTGCAGGTACTACTACTCCCAACATGGAGAACACTCTGCTCCATGCTGGGAGCAGTAGTTCCTGCAGTTAAGGACAGATCACAGCGGGTGTCACTCCTGACACCCGCTGCAATCATCCTTAATCCCTGAGATGCGGAGCAGCTTTCTCCTGCGCTCGCATCTCTGCTCTGTCCTCCGGCCGGCCACTCACCATTCATATTTCCCTCTGAGAGCGGTGATTGGCTGCCTCCATCCGGCCAATGCCCACTCTGGGCAGAAAATTGGAATGAGTGAGGTGATTTTCTATTCACATCACTGGCCGGCCGAATTATAGTGCAGAGATGCGAGCGCTGTATAGAGCCGCTCCGCATTTCTGCTATATTATGGAAGATTGCATTGGGTGTCAGGAATGACACCTGGGGTGATCTGTCTATTAGTACATGAACTACTACTCCCATCATGGAACAGTGTGTTCCATGCTGGGAGTAGTAGTACTACCTGAAAAATATAAAAAAAAAAAAAAAAAGTGAAAAACACACACACTACATTTTTATTATTGTCGGCTACATTTTTAGTGCCCTGCCCGCCCACATAAATTGATCCCTGTTTATATTAATTATATTAATTATAAAAATGTCATAAAAAAAAAGGAACTTCGTTAAATAAACTTGTTTCCATCACTACTGCATTCTTTTATTTTTGTACCCAACAAATTTTTTAAAAAATTCCAAAGGGCCCAAAAAAGCAATTTCCACTCAAATGCAAAAACGCCAGAAAAAAAACGTCAGACGCAAGAGATTGCACTGGTGTTTTTTCTGGCGTTTTTTTTTCACACAAAAAATGCAGTGCAAAAAAACAAGTGTAAACTTAGCCTAAATCTACAAACACTTTTTAAAGCAATATTTTCCAGTCTTAAATATTGAGCTGTAGCCACTGCTATCCAAAGAAACACATTCACCTAGACAAAAAACTGGAGACCATGGGGGGGGGCATTTATCATTGCCTTTAGAGCTTTTTACGTGTAGATATGGTGCAGCGCTGCACCTCAGGCTATTTTCTGCGACTTTTGGGTTTACACCCTGGCAGGGAAACACTGCCCTATACACAAATAGGACCTGTAAACCAAGCCTAGTAGGAAGCTGCCCCTGTGGCTCACTTTAAGGATGTATTCATACGGGAGCGCATTTGCAGCATATTTGACGCCGCGGATGCGGAGCAGAGCAATCTCCCTGCTGCCGCCGTAGCTCTGTGTATGTCGGCAGTCAGGAGCGTACATGCAGAGCTACGGCGGCAGCAGTAGAGAGCTTGCCCTGCCATAACTCTGTGTGTGCCAGCAGCGCATTTGCAGCGTCAAATTTGCTGCTGATGCGCTCCAGAAGAATACACCCTAAGTGTATGTTCATACATAGCATACATGCTGCAGATTTTGTGCTATGTTCAATTATTTCTTTATATTGATATATTCTTTTAGTATAATTGAACACAGCATAAAATCTACAGCTTGAAAGCTCCAAAGCATTCCAGAGTAAACCATGGCTGTTCATAATGGGGGAACCTGTTGGATTTACATGTATGTGGTGGAAAGATTGCCAAGGGCAATCTTGAGACTTTGGCTAGCCTTAGAGCAGGGCTGTGGAGTCGGTAGATAAATGTTCCGACTCCGACTCCGGAGTTTTCTGTACTTCCAACTCCGACTCCCCGACTCCTCTGTATTAATATGCGAATGTATTTTATACATTCCTTGAAGGAAAGAAAGGCAACATACCTGTCATTACCACAGGACTACTGGCTGGGAAGCCAACAGTCTACTGTACTGAACAGTATGTGTGCTGATCTGCTGCTGAAGATAGGGCAGTGGGAGGATCCAGGAAGGGGCATGTATTATAAAACATGATTTCCCTAGTAGAATCCCATAGTCATGTTTAAAAGGGTACTCCACCCCTAGACATCATATCCCCTATCCTTTGGATAGGGGATAAGATGTCAGATCGCCGGGGTCCTGCTGCTGGGGACCCCCGGGATCGCCGCTACGGCACCGCGCTTTCGTCAATACACAGAGTGAGTTCGCTCTGTGCGTAATGACGGGCGATACAGTGGACGGAGCAGTGTGACGTCATGACTCCGTCCCTTGTGACATCATGGCCCACCCCCTTAATGCAAGTCTATGGCAGGGGGTGTGACAACCGCCACACCCCCTCCCATAGACTTGTATTGAGGGGGCTGGCCGTGACATCACGAGGGGCGGAGCCGTGACGTAACGATGCTCCGGCCCCTGTATTGCCCATCATTACGCACAGAGTCAACTCGCTCTGTGCAGTAATGATAGCGCGGTGCCGCAGCGGCAATCCCAGGGGTCCCCAGCAGCGGGACCCCGGCGATCTGACATATTATCCCCTATCCTTTGGATAGGGGATAAGATGTCTAGGGGCGGAGTACCCCTTTAAGCTAACAATCGAGTTTACAAGTTTTTATAGCCTTAGCTGAATGGCAGCAGTTTTTCCAATGGTTTACAGCTTCAGTCTTGAACTAATGACCCTCCATTCCCTTCACTTATACAAGTGTCTCTAGTCCTGCAAAAAAACATATTTGCTTAATCCCTTATCAGTGAGAGGCTAGGTTACCCATGGGTTCCATGGAACAGCAGAACACAACACTATGGAAAGTATAAGTATTACCGCTCCTAATTGTGCGTTGCGTGCCATATAGTGAAGCACATGAAAAGCATGCTTCTTCACGGTCACTTAACGTGTTCGTTTTGCGGTTACATGAGGCACTGCATGCATTGGTCTTTATTCTTAAAGTAGAGAAGTCATTAATTATAACTTTTTGTGAATTGGGTCATTTAAACTTGCTTTTTTTTTTTTATTCCAATCTAAATTTAGTAGGAGTCGGAGTCGGTGCATTGTTTGCCGACTCCGACTCCAGGTACCCAAAATTTTGTCCGACTCCGACTCCACAGCCCTGCCTTAGGGTACGATCACACTGCATTCCTGCCCCTGTTAATCGTATCTGTCAGCATCCCACTGATAACAGGGGTGGACCCATTTTCACTTCTATGGCCGAATTGAGTCACTAGGTGTGAATAGGGTCTGCTGTGCTGTTCCCATTAACAGTACACATCAGCATGCCGTTTTCAGCGGGATGCCAACAGATACGATTAATGGGGGCAGGAAAGGAGTGGGTTCATACCCTAAGCTAAGGCTAAGTTTCCACTTGTTTTTTTGTTTTGTTTGTTTATTGTTTCCCTTCTATGTACTTATGTCTGTCAACTAGATTCGCAAGCAATTATGTTTGCTTGGGCTACTTACACACCTCTCCCAAAGGCTTGGGCTACTTACACACCTCTCCTTCCTTGTATAGAATAAATAATACATCATGTTCCTTGTGTAAGTGAATGTAGTGGTTTTAGTTACTGTAAATGTGCACCTGATCTAGGGGTGTACATAGAGGAAAGGGGTACCCTATAGCTAAAATAAAAATAGTTCCCCTTCTGGTGTTAGTTAATTCTGTTGTCCTCCATCTCCTTTCCATAATACTTGGGTTGATTTTCCAACAGACTTTTTAGCTAATGTTGTAGGATGGAGGAGGCCAACGTTGGCTGGTCCTGCTCTCTCCTGAGGCCCCATAGCATCTAAAAGGCCTGCCCCTGCACATACCCTTACCTAGTCTTAAAGGGGTTATTCAACTTAAGGTGACTTTAGTAATTACCTGCCAGTCAGTAATAGACATGTTTAGGAAGGATCTGTGCTTGTTTCAGGGCTAAATGGCTGTGTTGTAAGTCCACCAAAACGCTGCTACTTTCTTTTTATGAAGTATCTATTTCCGGTTGGAGTTCCCGCCCTCCAACTACAAGTCCCAGGATCCCTTGTTTGTAAGTATGGGATCACTTTTTTCCCTCCCACACATCAGCCACCCCACTCATTGCAGCACAGCTGAGCTGCTTTGCATGCTGTGCTGTGCTTAAAGGGGTATTCCAGGATTTTTTTTTATTTGACTATGCTACAGGGGCTGTGAAGTTAGTGTAGTTCATAATATAGTGTCTGTACCTGTGTGTGACAGTTTTCTCACAATTCTTATGTGATTTTCACCTCAATATTTATTTTTAACAACATACAGGTTGCAATACGGCCGAGACCTGACTCACTAGTCAGCTGATGACAGGGAGCCTGTCTGCTTCAATGGGTGGAGCAATCGCTTGGTGGGATAGAGATCAATCTGTAACTAATGCAACAGCTGTAGGCACCCTGATTGAAAACCACACGTCTTTTGAATGGATGCAGCACATTTATGTTTCAATGGTTCGGGTGGCTAATGGAATTATGTGATTTGTAGGCAAAAGAAGAAAACTCAAACAGGAAATACCAGTTCACAAAAAGTTATCCACAGTATTATGGTAATCTCACAACATAGCCATTTAGCCCCAAGACCAGTGCAGATCCTTCCTAAGCATGTCCACTACTGTCTGGCAGGTACGTAATAAAATCATCTTATGGTGGAGAACCACTTTAAAACACAATTCCCTGCAGCCACCTGGGAAACGCTGGGACAATACTCATTTTGTATGCTGCTAAAATGAACATTGGGGCAAAGATCACATAAGAATTGTGAGTCCAGCCACCAAACACAGGTACAGACATTATATTATGAACTACACTAACTTTACAGCCCCTGTAGCGTAGTCAAATAAAAAAAATCCTGGAATACTCCTTTTAAAGTGTTTATCATGCCTCAATACACACCTCTAAGTTTCCATTACTGGCTGCAATTGCTAATGCTGTTCTGCCAAGCATGTCTTGGACATTCACATCAACTCCCTTTTCCAAGAGGTAGTCCAAGGCCTCCACTTTTCCAGTCTCAGCTGCAACATGCAAAGGGGTTAGATTCCCAGAGGCCTCCAGCTCAAGAGAGACTTTGCGTTCACTCAAAAGTTCCATGATATGGACGTGATTGCTTACGGTTGCCCAGTGTAATGGACTCCACTTGTTGCTGTCACCAATACATGGGTCTATATTTTTCTTTAGCAATAACTGTACAATAAGTGTATGGCCATTGGCTGCTGCTAAATGTAAACCTGTTAGACCTCCTATTGTAGGGGCTATGGCACTGGAGCCACGGTTTAGCAGCATCTCAGACAAGTGGGTATGGCCACTCCATGCTGCATGATGAAGAGGGGTACAACCCGAAGCATCCTGTGCATTCACTGAAGCTCCTCTCTGGATCAAGAGCTTTGCTGTAGATAAGTGACCATTGGAAGCCGCACAGTGGAGAGGCGTCCAGCCAAGCTCATCCCTGAAGAAGACAAAAGATAGATGGAAACATTGATCATCATATAAAATTGGTAATACTTCTATACTCGTTTATTTAATTAGAAAACCACTAGTCTTTTGGGAGGAGGGTGGTTAAATAGGAACAGTCTAAATTGCACCCCATGGCTTCATACTGCTGCATGACCCCTTTCTAATACATAATGGTCTATTGTTTATTAATCTGGTATTCATTGTAGAAAAGAAGCATTGCAGTGTCATTGCAGGAGAGGAGCAGTTCTGCATAGCACCACCCATGAGGAGATTGGGTGAAGGTTATCTCTGTGGTTTTGATTAAAGGGGTACTACCGTGGAAAACTTTTTTTTTTTAAATCAACTGGTGCCAGAAAGTTAAACAGATTTGTAAATTACTTCTATTAAAAAAAATCTTAATCCTTCCAGTACTTATTAGGGGCTATATACTACAGAGGAAATGCTTTACTTTTAAGATTTCTATGATGTCATAACCATAGTGCTCTCTGCTGACCTCTGCTGTCCATTTTAAGAACTGTCCAGAGCAGGAGAAATTCCCCATAGCAAACATATGCTGCTCTGGATAGTTCCTAAAATGGACAGAGATGTCAGCAGAGAGCACTGTGGTCATGACACCAGAGAAATCTAAAAAGTAAAGCATTTCCTCTGTAGTATACAGCCCCTAATAATTACTGGAAGGATTAAGATTTTTTAATAGAAGTAATTTACAAATCTTTTTAACTTTCTGGCACCAGTTGATTAAAAAAAAAAAAAGTTTTCCACGGGAGTACCCTTTTAAGACTTTAGTGGTTCAGTTCGTGTCAGTCTACTGCTTTTAGTCTTCTGTTCATCCAGCTTCATGGCTGTATGTTCTTATATGTGTTGGAGACCACTTATATTAGTGATAATCTAAGGCTGTGTACCCACCATCTTTTCTGTGTACAGTCAACATAAAGAGATACTTCTTGCTCATATTCTCAGCAGGTCTCTAGATCCCCTATAGACCTGGCAAATGCCAAAAAATATCATTTTGGCATCCTCTACATTGGTATACTTTTAGAGTATAGGAAAGTACAGTCTACTGTTGGTCACCAAAAATAGTTTTTGTTTTGTTTTTGGCATGGCACCCTCTGGATGGCATACACTGTTGGATGCTGGATGCTTACCGATACAACAGAGTCTTACCTATACAACCAATCTTTAAAGGGGTACTCCACTGCCCCAGCATTCAGAACATTTTGTTCCGAACACTGGGTGCGGGCTGCAGGGGTCTTGACATCACAGCCACACCCCTCATGACGTCACACCACGACCCCTCAATGCAAGTCTATGAGAGGGGACGTGGCAGCCACCACGCCCCCTCCCATAGACTTGCATTGAGGGGGTGTGGCATGACGTCTCAATGGGCATGGCCGTGACATCACGACCCCTGCAGCCCGCACCCAGCTTTCGGAACAAAATGTTCTGAATGCTGGGGCAGTGGAGTACCCCTTTAAGATGGACAATCAGTATCAGTATAGTGGGACTGACTCCCGTTACCCTTACTGATCAGCTGATATAAGGGACCACTTCCCCTTCTTTATACACCAGACATAGCTCCGTATTTTTGGTAATGGCTGGGCCTGGTATTTCTCCTCACTCTCACGGACACATAAAGTTGTAGCCTCATCTTTTTTCTATACGCTTGGTTATGAAGCTTATTTTAAAATCTCCTACTCTGCCCCCCTCGACATGTTTCTCTACATAAGTAGCTTTATTAATAGGTGGCGGGCATCTGAGCGTGGACGACGTGTCAGCCATTCTTATAGACTCCGTTTGTTACATCACTGACAGGAACTTGATCTGTTTCTGTCCAATAGAATATTCGGTCCCTCCTTCAGTCTCTCAATTGGGCCATTCCTTTTGATTGTCAGAACTCTCCTTCTGATTGCAAGTTATACCCGATTGCAAGATATACCTGACAATCAAGAAGCAAATCCCCATAGCAAACCTCTTCTACTCTATGCAGTTCCCGAGACAAGCAGAGATGTCAGCAGAGAGCACTGTTGCCAGACAGAAAAGAACAACTCAACTTCAGCAGCTGATAATTATTGGAAGGATTAAGATTTTTTTTTATAGAAATTATTTACAAATCTGTTTAACTTTCTGGAGCCAGTTGATATATATAAAAAAAAGTTTTTTTTTTATTTCCTGGAAAACCCCTTTAAGGTTACATTAGAGTTGTGTTTCTACATGTCCTGGTGACATCAATCCATTTTTTTTTTTATTAAGCAGCCATGCATTGAAAAATCAACAACGTGATAAACCCCTGAAGATCTCTTATGACTGGAAATGAATCACCTCTAAGGATTAACAAATAAATGCTTTGTCAAGGCCCAGTACAGCCAGCATAAGAAATAGCTCAAATGACACAAATGTCCCCGTTTGTTTCAAACATTGTTCCCATTGAAATCCCATCTATTGTCCTGTCTAGATTAATCTAAGGTATCTCCTTTCGGTTGCTTGGTCTCCTATATGATGTTTTAGTCATTAATCTCCAAGTGTGTGTAGGATTAACACTCATAAGGAGATCAAGGACGGAGAAGAATTAGCTTCTTGAATGATTATTAGAACCCAACAAAGCCTCCAGCTCTCAAGATGGATTTATGTCTGCAAAAGAACCTTAGCAACTGAGGTGTGAGGGGAGCACTGCGGACATGAGAAGCTGAGTACACATACCTGTCATCAATCTTTTCTCCTTGTTGTAGGAGCTGTTTTACAAGACGAGTGTTCCCATTCCAGGAAGCCAAATGGAAGTCTTTCCATTCGTAGGTGGCATGGTCCAAGTTCTCGGGCAGACTAGGTTCCTCACTCAGTTGTAGACATCTTCTTGCCAGCTCGGCCTCTGGAGTCAGTCTACTTACTTTCTGCTGCATTTCTTCCAAAAAAGAGACCAATGCTATAAAGGTTACTCATGTATGTAAAAAGAATATAGAAACAATAGCAGAAGTAAAATAACAAACAGGGCTATAGAACTTAATTTGTTAATATGTAATGACGTTTGTTTATTATTCTTTGTACTTATATTTTTCTTTACTGTCGAATATATCTGTTTTAAAGAAAAATTCTTTAATAAACAAACAGAAATAAAAAAAATCTGCAAATGTATTTTATGTCCTACAGATTATAGGAGATTGGAGAGTTTGTAAAGGACAATTAGTCAGCATGTCAGTATGTACATATAGGCAGCAAAGGCCGCTGCTATACATTTTATTGGACTTTACAGTTATTGTCACAGTGCTAAAGAGTGTAATGGTCTCCAGACACAGTTTAAGATGCAGAAATATCAGACAATGGGGGAAGTTATCATTGGTTTAAGGGCGCATACACACCACGTTTTTGCAATACAGTTCCTGTATCAAGTTTTTGATGAACAACGGATTCCTCAAAACCTGACTAAACTGTATCAAAAAGTGTGTACAAATTTTCACCCATATACGTTTGAAAAATGATGTCTGGTTGCATCCGTTTTTTAAGAAAAAACTTATACGTTTTTAACTTTTCACTCCATTTTGAATAAAGTTTCACTTGTTTCATTGAAATTCCAAGAAGAAAAAACTGTGCAAAGTCAAAAACTGTATGGTGCAAACCGGATGGAACCGTATGCACATACGGTTCTGTACGGTTCCCATTGACTCCCATGTTAAAAAAAAACATATATACGATTTAATACAGTTTTTCACCTGGACCAAAAAACGTGGTAGACTACAGTTTTGGGTACGGGTAAAAAACTCGACAAAACCGTATGAGATGCAAAACAGACTAAACCGGATGATGCATTTGACATACAGTTTACAATGTTATGTCAATGCATACAGTTTTTATACAGTTCCATACGGTTTTTAACTTGAAACCATATACAGGAACTGTATAACAAAAACGTGGTGTGCATGCATCCTTACCCTGGTTTTGTGGTGTAAATTTGTCGCACAGTTTGTCTCAGATGCTGTTTAGAGACTTTTTATTGCCACTTTTGCTTTAGGTTTTTCTAATAGAACATACCATACCATCATGCAGTGGTCAGGAATTTATGATGCGCGACTTTTCAGTTTGTTGCATAATTTGGTGTAACTGAGCTAACTGGTGCAAATCTACACCAGCTTTGACTTGGCTTACAAAGCTGGCTGTGGACAGAATTATTAAAACATCGCACATTTTGTAGCACAGGTTAAAAAAGTGGCAGAGGAATCACCATACAAAAAGTACTGAAGTAATAAATGTGATCAGCACTATATTTACCACATGTCATGTACCATGTAATACATTTGGTGCAGGAACACAGTTTACACCATGGAGTAAAAAGACGTGCACATACACAACTCTTGATAAATACTCCCCAATAACCTTGGGTTAGATTTACTATGGCTGTTGCGCAAGAATTCTGGCTCAAAATGAACCTGAACTGTGGTGCGCAGCAATCGTTATGCATTCTGCACCAAAAGAACAGTTACATTTTAGTACCGAGAAGTCCATCAGCACAACTGACCTCAAAAGCTTGCTCTCCTATTGGGCACATTGGAAGTAGTAGTCTATTGACAAACTTTAATCAATATTTCAGCAACTGGTGATGCTCAGCTTTCTTAAGAAACAAAATTAGAATGCAAACACACAACACTCATCATCGTGTAATGTCCCAGTACAGGTACATGGTCCTATACTACCTGTAGGTCCTGTCAGGTTGAGTCCCTCAGTGACCTGGTGGCTCCCCTGCAGGGTCTCCTTCTGTTGTCTCCATGTTGGTTAAATAAATGTGTGTATGTTCCTTTAATGCTTAGTCAGGATCCCTATGTCTAGATAGAATACAGGATCTGTGGAGATCTCAAGGACCTGTGAGTAATCCTGTCACATGTTATGTTATGCAATTACATGATTTGTTGTAACATGTACTCCCAGAGAGCACCAGCTTAACCTTTGACCCACAGCTTGACCAATGGGCTTTAGTCCAGCCCCCCACTATATAAAGGGGTGGCCATCTTTAATTACTCTCTTAGACCCTACCATCTGATCTGAGAACAAGCCTCAGGACAAGTGTTCAGCATCTGGAGGCCACAAAGCTACAAGTCTCTCCAGTAAGTCTACAAGTCTATGTCTACTCTCACTACATCTAGTCAAGTCCTGCACATAGTCAAGTCAAGTCTAATTACAAGTCAAAGTCAAGTTTATTACAAGTACTGGCCCAGCAAGCTGAAAGGTCCTCTGGGTCCTGGCCACATCTCTAGGAATTCTGGCCATAGCTGTGAAGATAATTACATCTGTCTTCTATTCAGTAAAGTCTCCGTTTACCCCGAACTGGTTGTGGACTCTTTATTCACTACTAGTCCGTGAGATAGCGGAGAATCCGGGCGTGTGGTGTTCCAGAACCCGAAAGCACACTGGTGTCATGAACACATAGGGGTTAATCCCATCCGACCCCCGGGGTTAATAACATCTGATCCCACCACTCACACCGCAACACCCGTTGTTATATATACACCGGTGGTTACCACAATTGTAGATTTTTTTTAGGTTTGACCATAAAAATAAAAGGTTTCTGCTCCTCTTGGCAGCTGAAAGAATGTTTACGAGGCACTAAATAAAGGCAAGTGAGCTTCAATGGTGAGTGCCACATGTTTGGATTCTATTTGGTGAACAGTAAAATGCTTCTTACCTGGCATTATCTACTTTGATAAATTTCACACATTTGGAGACTGTGTTGGTGCAAGGATTTTTGTCTACATAGGTCAACCTGTATTTTAATGACAACAACAAACCCAACAAACTCCCCACCACCCCTCTCTACCACCATCACTGACGTAGCATGGGTTGAAAGCACCCGGGGTAAGGGTAGAATATTGAACACCCCCGCATCCTGTGAATGTAAGAAAATGATGCGTACAATGCCACTTATTTTACCTTCTTGGGGTAAGGGGTTTGCCCCCTCTGATCCAATTCCCCTGCCAGTGACTGGGTATTGGGATTTCTCTACCCCCCACAGCCAGCGCCCTCAGGCAGCTGCCTTATCTTTGAGTAAGGAGACATTTCTCCTCATTACACTATGGATATTATCACATAAATCAATCTGACACTAATGACAGTGTCTAATACGAGTTAAGTAATGGAGCGTTAGAAGCTCTAAGTACATGGCAATGAATAGAAGATGTAAAGTGTATAATAACATACCCTTGCTGCTAAACTACTGAAACAAGCAAGGAGTGGTCAAATGTTAAGTAGAACATAGTAGGTGACCTTGTAGGGCTACAGACAAGAAATGGCCAATTACATTTACTTGTATTTCTTCATTTTGATGTCATCAAAACTTTGAATACTAATATCATAGCCATTACTATATGTTGAGCAGGTTCAACTTTCTAAGAGATCCAATAGGTCTGTGACAGTAGCTGTTAAAGGCAATATTCAAGCTCGAGGTACTATAAGCATATAGGGTAAAGCTTATAGAGGTATTCCTAATAAAATGTGTTATAACCAAGTGCCAGGATAGGCGGTAAGGCACATTTATAGTTGGGGGTCAGACTGCGAGGACCCTGACCAGTGCAAAAAATAGGCCAATGTTTGTCCCATTTAATGGTGTAGGGAAAACAAAGCATATACACTCTAATTAAAATTTATTGCAGTTATTTTACAACATTAAAGGGAGAAAAAAAGGTTTTCAAATCAATCGGTGCCAGAAAATTATGCAGATTTGTAAATTAATTCTTTTTTTAAATATTAATCCTTCCAGTACATAATCAGCTGCTGTATGCTCCAGATGAAGTTGTTTAGTTCTTTCCAGTCTAACCACAATGCTCTCTGTCCAGAACGTGTCAGGAACTGTCCAGAACAGAAGGAAATCCCCATAGCAAATCTCTCCTGTCCTGGACAATTCCTGACATGGACTGTGGTGTCAGCAGGGAGCACTGTGGTCAGACTGGAAAGAACTAAACCACTTCCTCTGGAGCATACAGCAGCTGATAAGTATTGGAAGGCTTAAAGGGGTACTCCACCCCTAGACATCTTATCCCCTCCCGCGATCTCCAGGCCAGCACTCAGGCTTCTGTGTTAGTGATGTCACAGCACACCCCTCCATTTATCTCTATGGGAGGGGGCGTGATGGATTACATAGCTGTCATGCCCCCTCCCATAGACATGAATGTTCCCTTTAAGATTTTCAAAATAGAAGAAATTTACAAATCTGTATAACTTTCTGGCACCAGTTGATTTAAAAACTTTTTTTTCCTCTGGAGTACCCCTTAAAGAACTCCACATTCACTCTTGTTCAGTTTAATGGGGTTTATGTGCAATTTGAATTTTGCCAGACAAAGAACCCCCTAAAAATTGCCCTTGTAGAAGGTTAAAAGATGCCCAAACATGGAAATCATTGATTTAGCACCAAAGGTTAAAATCCAAACTTTATTATTTTCCAAAAAAGGAAATCCCCCTTGTGCTATGACAATGCACTTTAACCCAAATGTGTTCATGCTCTTAGTGATGGATGGAAGGTGCACACCAAGATCAAGTGTGCATTCATGTTCGAAGTATGATTCTATGTACTTTTATTTTCTTATTCTCAAATATCTGTTTTAAAGAAAAATTCTTTAATAAAAAAAATTGTTATAATAAAAGTTGATGAGCTCATCAATGGCATGATATGTTGACTGAACTGATGACTGCTGTCTCCCATAAATATGCAGGCTGTCAAGTTTTTTTCCAATGGAAAAAAAGGAATAAAGTTGCCTATACACATTATATGAATATTGGCTAAACCGGATGATTTTGGCAGGGCCAGCCAACCATCTAAAGTGTACAGGGAGGTCCTGACTTCCCCCATTGGCAGCTAAAGAAGAAGTATGTTGGATTTTAAGATGCTTGATCCTTTATTCTCACAGGAGGTAAGCTACAGCCAGGGCCATGGCAGCGGCTCCCCAACTGAGGACATATACATGCTTGGCTGAGCCACGTGTATGGGGGAGTAAGGAGAAGTAACCATTGACAGCTTCATCTTTAGATACAGATTATCTTCCATGGAAACAAAGGTTTGGCCATGTTAGATTTTAACATTTGGCATCAGGGGACAGTCAGGTGGCCCCTATACACATTGAATGGGTTCAGCTGAGTTTCACGTAATGTGTTTTGGCACTTTAAGAGACTAAAGACCTAGCATGTGTGTTACAAAGAGCCATATCTCAGTTTCAGCTTTGTTATCACAGTATTTGAATGTTCCTATGTATCTATTGTACAGGTCAGACCCTGAGAAATGAATAAACACTGACATGGCTACTAATATTTCACCATATGTAGATATGCATTATTCACACTAACTGGCCACTTTATTACGTACATGTTGCAAGTGCAAGGTTGGACACCTTTTTTTGCCTTGATTCTTAATAGTATACTTTCTACAAGGTGCTGGAAACATTCCTCAGAGATTTCCCTCCATATGGACATGATGACATCACACAGTTCCTCCATATAGACATGATGACATCACACAGTTCCTCCATATAGACATGATGACATCACATAGTTCCTCCATATGGACATGATGACATCACACAGTTCCTCCATATAGACATGATGACATCACACAGTTCCTCCATATAGACATGATGACATCACAAAGTTCCTCCATATGGACATGATGACGTCACACAGTTGCTCCATATGGACATGATGACATCGCACAGCTCCTCCATATGGACATGATGACATCATACAGTTCCTCCATATAGACATGATGACATCACACAGTTCCTCCATATAGACATGATGACATCACACAGTTCCTCCATATAGACATGATGACATCACACAGTTCCTCCATATGGAAATGATGACATCACATAGTTCCTCCATATGGACATGATGACGTCACACCATTCCTCCATATGGACATGATGACATCACACAGTTCCTCCATATGGACATGATGACATCATACAGTTCATCCATATGGACATGACGACATCACACAGTTGCTCCATATAGACATGATGACATGACACAGTTCCTCCATATGGACATGATGACATCATACAGTTCCTCCATATGGACATGATGACATCACACAGTTCCTCCATATAGACATGATGACATCACACAGTTCCTCCATATGGACATGATGACATCACACAGTCCCTCATATGGACATGACGACATCACACAGTTCATCCATATGGACATGATGACATCACACAGTTCCTCCATATGGACATGATAACATCACACAGTTCCTCCATATGGACATGATGACATCACACAGTTCCTCCATATGGACATGATGACATCACACAGTTGCTGCAGATTTTTCGGCTGCACATCCATGATGTTCCACCACATCCCAGCAGCGATCTATTGGATGAGATCTGGTGACTGTGGAGGCCATTGGAGTCCAGTGACCTCATTGTCCTGTATGAGATGACGTCATGTGACCTCATTGTCCTGTATGAGATGATGTCATTATCCTGCTGGAAGTATCAGAAGATGGGTGCACTGTGGTCATAAAGGGATGGACATGGTCAGTAACAATACTCTGGTAGGCTGTTGTGTTTATACCAGGATAAGTCGGTACTATGGGGCCCAAAGTGTGTAAACAAAAAGTCCCCCACATCATTACACCACCAGCCTGAACCGCTGACACAAGGCAGGATGGGCCATGCATTCATGTTGTTCAAGTTCAAGTTCTTACCCTGCCATATGTATGTTGTTTTGACCATATCTAAATGCCTACATTCATTGCTGCCACGTGGCAGATTAGCTATTTGTGTTAACAAGTAATTGGGCAGGTGTACCTAACAAAGTAGGCAGTGAGTGTATATTTGGTCAACAATTTGGTCAGATCTTGGGGACCCTGGTCTCCAAGAGTAAACATCAATTCAGGAAGCCCTGAAGCCCTGCATGTTTATTATGAACAAGATGTGAATTAAAATAGAGCAAAAACAGACATGGTCGCACATCCACAACATGCACCTTGATCTTAGGCTTCTCAGCAACATTTATTAAACTAACAGGTCTTTAGTGTACTTTATGATCATGATGTGCAAGCCTGCTATCCACGTAATGGCCACCTGTAATAGCGGGTCCCTAACATCCCTAGCATAAAATGGAGCTGCACTGAGCAGCGACCACCACCGCCCCAACACCAGTGCCCACAGAGGGAACGGCCCACTGGCAGAGCAGCCTCAATGCCACCCGAAACAGACCCTGGGCCATGCCTCCCCACAAACATGGTGCCCTGGCAGCAATGGACGATGCACAGCTCAGCACCAGTGTGAACAGGTGTAAAAGCTCACTTACCATGTGCTCTGCCAGAAAAAACAGGGCCCTATGCAGCTTCCTGCCAACAAAAAAAAGAGGATAGAAAACACAATGTGGGCATGGGGCTCCATTCTTTCTGGCAGTCTCCCAGTCTTTGACTGGGAGCACATGGTAAGTGAGCTTTTACACCTGTTCACACTGGTGCGGTGCGGCGACCACTGCTGCCGCGGCACCGTGTCTGTGGGGAGGTGCGGCCTAGGGTCTGGTTCGGGCAGTATTGGGGCTGCTCTGCCAGTGGGCCATTCCCCTTGTGGTCACTGGTGTTGCGGCGGTTGTGGTCGCCCGCTCAGTGCTGCGCCATTTTATGCTGGGGATGTTAGGGACCTGCTACTTACAGGTGGCCGTGACATGGCTAGTGGGCTTGCACATCATGATCATAAAGTACACTAACGACCTCTTAGTTTAATGAATGTTGCTGAGAAGCCTTATATCACTGTGCATGATGTAGATGTGCGACCATGTTTTTCCTTCCTTATTTGAATTCATATTATGAACAAGATATTCATGTCTATGCTGGTTTATAAGAAGTATGGAGACATTTCTCATGACTATTCTGTGCTTTGTATACAAATGATATTAAACAATAGGGGTATAATAATGAAGCATTAAAAGGTCTAATCAATAAGCAGTACCTGATAATAGTGCAAAATAAACACCTTGTACACAGCAATGAAGAGAAGATGTATGTGTATAATAACATGCCATTACTGGCAAATGCCCTGCACATGGAACAAGCATGCAGTGGTTGCATGTTAAAAAGCACATCATATGTGATCTTGTTGTGATACAGATTGGTTGAGAAAGTTGGTTCGATGAATGGAACATATCTCTTAACTATCGTGATAACTGTATCTGGTCTACAGTTCTTCTCAGGAAGGCCCTAACGCCACCAATATCTCAATAATGGGTTATCCAGAACCCATTTTCTATTCTGCATCCTCAATATGCTGCCAACCTAATGTGGGGGAACTATGCTGCCAACCTAATGTGGGGGAACCATACTGCCAACCTAATGTGTGGGAAACTATACTGCCAACCTAATTTGGGGGAACACAAGGATGTCCCAGTTACCTTTCTGCGGCCCCGCGTTAACTTTAAAAACTGAGGTGCTGCCGGGAGGTAGCGCACGCAGGGACGTCACCGACGTCCTGTGCGTGCACCCATAGGAGCAGAGCGGAGCAGAGCAGTGAGGACGCGCGCATGGTAAGTTACCAGTGGCACATCATCTTCAGTGCTCCGATCACCGCTTCGGAGGAGCGGTGGTCGGAGCACTGAAGTGGGGCAGTACACAGACATACAGCCTCAAGCCATACCCCGTATATGTCTGTGGGGGCCACTGCCTACCTAATGTGGGGGAACTCAAACCTAACGTGGGGGAACTATACTGCCAACCTAATGTGGGGGAACTACAACCTAATGTGGGGGAACTATACTGCCAACCTAATGTTGGGGAACTACAACCTAACGTGGTGGAACTATACTGCCAACCTAATGTGGTTGAACCACAACCTAACGTGGCGGAACTATACTGCCAACCTCATGTGGGGGAACTATACTGCCAACCTACTGTGGGGGAACTATGACCTAATATGGGGGAACTATACTGCCTACCTACTGTTGGGGAACTACAACCTAATGTGGGGGAACTATACTGCCAACCTAATATTGGGGAACTATACTGACAACCTAATGTGGGGGAACCACAACCTAATGTGGGAGAACTATACTGCCAACCTAATGTGGGGGAACTATACTGCCAACTAAATGTGGGAGAACTACAACCTAATGTGGGGGAACTATACTGCCAACCTAATGTGGGGGAACATACTGCCTAGCTAATGTAGGGGAACTACAAATAAATGTGGAGGAAATACAACCTAATGTGGGGGAACTATACTGCCAACCTAATGTGGGGGAACATACTGCCTAGCTAATGTAGGGGAACTACAACCAAATGTGGAGGAAATATAACCTAATGTGGGGGAACTATACTGCCAACATAATGGGCGGAACTACAATCTAATGTGGGGGAACATATTGCCAACCTAATGTGGGGGAACTACAACCTAGTGTGGGGGAACTACAACCTAGTGTGGGGGAACTACAGCCTAATGTGAGGGAACCATACTGCCAAACCTAATGTGGGGGAACATACTGCCTACCTAATGTGGGGGAACTACAACCTAATGTGGGGGAATTACAACCTAATGTGTGGGAACTATACTGCCAACCTAATGTGGGGGAACTACAACCTAATGTGGGGGAACTATACTACCTACCTAATGTGGGCGAACTACAACCTAATGTGGGGGAACTATACTGCCAACCTAATGTGGTTGAACATACTGCCTACCTAATGTTGGGGAACTACAACCTAATGTGGGGGAACTCTACTGCCAACCTAATGTTGGGGAACTACAACCTAACATGGGGAACTATACTGCCAACCTAATGTGGGGGAACTACAACCTAACATGGCGGAACTATACTACCAACCTCATGTGGGGGAACTATACTGCCAACCTACTGTGGGGGAACTACGACCTAATGTGGGGGAACTATACTGCCTACCTACTGTTGGGGAACTACAACCTAATGTGGGGGAACTATACTGCCAACCTAATATTGGGGAACTATACTGCCAACCTAATGTGGGGGAACCACAACCTAATGTGGGAGAACTATAATGCCAACCTAATGTGGGGGAACTATACTGCCAACCTAATGTGGGGGAACATACTGCCTAGGTAATGTAGGGAAACTACAACCAAATGTGGAGGAAATAGAACCTAATGTGGGGGAACTATACTGCCAACATAATGGGGGGAACTACAACCTAATGTGGGGGAACATACTGCCAACCTAATGTGGGGGAACTGCAACCTAATGTCTGGGAACTACAGCCTAATGTGAGGGAACCATACTGCCAACCTAATGTGGGGGAACATACTGCCTACCTAATGTGGGAGAATTACAACCTAATGTGGGGGAATTACAACCTAATGTGTGGGATCTATACTGCCAACCTAATGTGGGGTAACTCTACTACCTACCTAATGTGGGCGAACTACAACCTAATGTGGGGGAACTATACTGCCAATCTAATGTGGGGGAACATACTGCCTACCTAATGTTGGGGAACTACAACCTAATGTGGGGGAACTCTACTGCCATCCTAATGTGGGGGAACTACAACCTGATGTGGGGGAACATACTGCCAACCTAATGTGGGGAACTACAACCTAATGTGGGGGAACTATACTGCCATCCTAATGTGGGGGAACTATACTGTTAACCTAATGTGGGGGAACTATAACCTAATGTGGGGGAACTATACTGCCAACCTAATGTGGGGGAAACTATACTGCCAACCTAATGTGGGGGAACTATGCTACCAACCTAATGTGGGGAAACTATACTGCCAACCTAATGTGGGGGAAACTATACTGCCAAACTAATGTGGGGGAACTATGCTCCCAACCTAATGTGGGGGAACTACAACCTAATGTGGGGGAACTACAACTTAATGTGGGGTAACTATACTGCCAACATAATGTGGGGTAACTATACTGCCAACATAATGTGGGGGAACTATGCTGCCAACCTAATGTGAGGGAAACTATGCTGCCAACCCAATGTGGGGGAAACTATACTGACAACCAAATGTGGGGGAAACTATACTGACAACCTAATGTGGGGTAACTATACTGCCAACCTAATGTGGGGAACTATACTGCCAACCTAATGTGAGGGAACCATGCTGCCAACCTAATGTGGGGGGAGCTATGCTGCCAACCTAATGTGGGGGGAACTATGCTGCCAACCTAATGTGGGGGGGAACTATGCTGCCAAACTAATGTGGGGGGAACTATGCTGCCAACCTAATGTGGGGGAACTATGCTGCCAACCTAATGTGGGGGGACTATGCTGGCAACCTAATGTGGGGGAACTATGCTGACAACCCAATGTGGGGGAAACTATGCTGCCAACCTAATGTGGGGAAACTATACTGCCAACCTAATGTGTAGGAAACTATACTGCCAAACTAATGTGGGGGAACTATGCTGCCAACCTAATGTGGGGGAACTACAACCTAATTTGGGGGAACTACAACTTAATGTGGGGTAACTATACTGCCAGCATAATGTGGGGGAACTATGCTGCCAACCTAATGTGGGGGAAACTATTAGTGTTGAGCGGCATAGGCCATATTCGAATTCGCGAATATTCGCGAATATTTGGACGAATATTCTTCATATTCGCGAATATTGCATATTCGTAATATTCTCGTTTTATTTTCGCATATGCGAATATTCGCGAGTGCGAAAATTAACATATGTGAACATTTGCATATACAAAAATTAGCATAAGCGAAAATTCGCATATGCAAATTTTCGCATATGCGAAAATTCGCACGCCAGTCTCACACAGTAGTATTAGAGCCTTCTTACACCACATAAGCTCGAAGCAGAGAGGGATGAGCACTGTGATGTGTACTGTGAAAAAAAATTAAAAAAAATAAAAAAATAAAAAAAAAACGAATATTCGTAATTACGAATATATAGCGCTATATTCGCGAATATTCGCGAATAAAATTCGAATTGCGAATATTCGCGAGCAACACTAGAAACTATGCTGCCAACCTAATGTGGGGGAAGCTATACTGCCAACCTAATGTGGGGTAACTATACTGCCAACCTAATGTGGGGGAACTATGCTGCCAAACTAATATGGGGGAACTATACTGCCAACCTAATGTGGGGGGGAACTATACTGCCAACCTAATGTGGGGGAACTACAACCTAATGTGGGGAACTTTACTGCCAACCTAATGTGGGGGAACTATACTGCCAACCTAATGTGAGGGAACTATGCTGCCAACCTAATGTGGGGGAACTATACTGCCAACCTAATGTGGGGGGAACTATGCTGCCAACCTAATGTGGGGGAACTATGCACCCTACCTAGTGTGGGGGAACTATGCTGCGTACTTAAAGGGGTACTCCACACTGGGTGCGGGCTGCGGGGGTTGAGACGTCATAGTCACGCCCCTTGTGATGTCACACCCCGCCCCCTGAATGCAAGTCTATGGGAGCCCCCCTGAGACTAGACTCTGGATCCGCCCCTGTGTTACACAGAGGCCATATCTTTGTTTCAGTTCTGTTATCAGTATTCATGTGTACCTATTATACTGGTCACACTGAGCAAATGAATAAACACTGATATTTCTGAGTCGCATGTATTATTTCAGTATACAGTAATCCCTCAACATACGAAGGTAATTCGTTCCAAACGACACATCGTTTGTCGAATCCATCGTATGTTGAGGGATTCGTGCAATGTAAAAAATGCATTTAATACTCACCTGTCCCCGCCGCTCCGGACCGCGTCCTCACCGCTCCCGATGCTGTCCCAGGGGCTCCCGATGCTGTCCCGCTGCTCCGGCATCTTCTTCGGATCCTCCGGCTTGTTCCACATCTTTTCCGGGGTCCGGGCCTCGCTTTCTGGTGACGTTATTACGCACGGCGTGCATAGCGACATAGTAACGACGCCGGTAAGCGAGGCCCGGACCCCGTAGAAGATGCAGAAGACACCGGAGGATCGCGAAGTGGACCCGGAGCAGCGGGGATAGGTAAGTGAACCTGTCCGGGATGCTTAAACTGCTATCCGACAGCAGCTTAAGAATTTTGCACTGTCGGATAGCAGTTAATGCGATGGCCCCGACATATAAAAGCATCGTATGTTGATGCTGACATCGACATGCGATGGCCTCTGAGAGGCCATCGTATGTTGATTTGATCATATGTCGGGGCCATCGCATGTCGGGGGGTTACTGTATAAAGAAAGATAGGTATTGCTTAGGCTATGTTCACACGGAGGAATATTTTCCTTGAAAACACAGGCGGACATTGGGGGAGATTTATCAAAACCTGTGCAGAGGAAGAGTGGTGCAGTTGCCCATGGCAACCAAACAGATGTCTTCTTTCATTTTTCACAGGTCTCTTTAAAAATGAAAGAAGCGATCTGATTGGTTGCCATGGGCAACTTCACCACTCTTCCTCTGCACAGGTTTTGATAAATCTCCCCCATTCTCCAAATAACGGGTGCCGCCAGAACATGCCAGCGCTAGGACTGCTTGGAAATGCGCCTTTTCCATAGAGCTGTTTCCGATGAAAGAATTGTCATGTCAATTCTTTCAGCACAGGCCAAAATCAGGAAATCCGCGGCAGATGTTTCCATCGTGGAAATTCTGCGTGTGCACAGTGCAGCAGAATTTCATCGAAAACAATGGGACTCCGCTGCATCAGAAATTCTGTTGTGTGAACATGGCCTTACAGTGATGTATATGTTCCATGTCTAGGGACACACTGTTGAAATGTCGAAAGCGTGGATCAGAATTATAGCTGTATTACTGAGCTATAAGGATGAGTTATAACTTGTAGACTAGTTGCATGCATATTGGTAGCATACAAAAAGTCTGCTGCAAAACTACAACTCCCAGCATGCCCGGACAGCCGAAGGTTTTGTAACAGCTGGAGGCACACTGGCTGGGAAACACTGCTCTATGGCTTAGTATTACAGAGCTGTAGGCACTGCGTTTGCCACCATATGGTGCTATCATGCAGCACAGCAGTAGTATTCCTCTATAATACAGCATGCCCCATGTATCTGTATGAAATTGTAGAGTAAGGGTACCTGTGTTTTTGGTGAAGATTGGAGGTGGAGCCATGCGCCGGCGTGACTGACACGCGGCTCCACCTCTAAACATCACTGCACTCAAAGGGCGAAAAATATGCAGCGTATTTTCCACTGCGCAGCATGAAATACGCTACATAAGAGGTAGGTAGGGACGTACCCTTACAATTCAGATCCGTAAATAATTTTTTAAAATCTCATTTAGATGAAAGGGGTTATCCAGGAAAAAAACTTTTTTTTATATATCAACTGGCTCCAGAAAGTTAAACAGATTTGTAAATTACTTCTATTAAAAAATCTTAATCCTTTCAGTACTTATGAGCTGATGAAGTTGAGTTGTTCTTTTCTGTCTAAGTGCTCTCTGATGACACCTGTCTCTGGAACCTCCCAGTTTAGAAGCAAATCCCCATAGCAAACCTCTTCTACTCTATGCAGTTCCTGAGACAAGCAGAGATGTCAGCAGAGAGCACTGTTGCCAGACAGAAAAGAACAACTCAACTTCATCAGCTGATAATTATTGAAAGGATTAAGATTTTTTTTATAGAAGAAATTTACAAATCTGTTTAACTTTCTGGAGCCAGTTGATATAAAAAAAAAAGTATTTTCCTGGAATTCCCTTTTAATGTAACAAAAAATAAATAAAAAAACAAACAAAAAGCCTCAGCAATATAAAGAGAATAAATATTTACCTGGAGAGTATTTGTGGGTGATCCGTGCAGCGTCGGTCCAGTTTGGCTACTGGGTTCCCTTCTTAGGAGTCTTGCAGTCTGGGATCAAATCGCCTTGTGTGTCCACCCCGGACTGTGCCGTACACACTGTACACAGCAGGTTGACATAAAGTGAAATTGAGAAGATTAAACAAAACAGACCTTGTGCAATTCCACTTGTCAGATACCTTGGCAAGTAAAAACTTGTTCCCCTACAGAGCTTCCCTCTGTTAAAGGGTAATCTGTTAATGACTGGAGTGAACTTTACTGAGAAGCCCGGGGGAGGGGACGGAAGGGGGACGAGCACAATGGCCGTAAACGACACACGAGGACAATGGTAGACACCAGGATAAATCACTGGACTGAACTTGTGTGCCAGTGTTGCCATTTGCAATCATTGTCATGTGCTCTTGATCTAGATCTAAAATGTAATTTGCTGAGATTTAAGTATAATGTATGTATTGAGTATTTTATAAATCTCAGTATGCAGAGTTGATGGACCCAATCGCTTAATGCTAAAGTTCCTTTTTTTCTTTAAAGGAGATCTGCAGTGTAATACACTTATCCCCCAAGTGTCTGATTGCGGAGGGGGTCCGACCGCTGGGATCCCCCGCGATCTCCTGTATGGGGACCTGGCTGTGCCACCTCACTATGCCCCCCCCCCCCCATACAGCTCTATGGGATGCACGAACGTTGCATCTGCGCCTCTCCCATAGAGATACATGGAGGGGGCATGTTGGCCGTGGCATCATGCTGCGTGGGAGAGCCGCGGCAGCGTTCGGACCCCCCCGCCGCCATCAGACACTTATGCCCTATACTCAGGATAGGGGATACGTGTCTTATACTGCAGATTTCCTTTGAGAGTCATTATTGTAGCAATATCCAATTATGTTTTACCAGTTGTGGGAGATTAGCTCTGTAGGACCAGTCAAATAGCAGCAAAATAGCAGTCAGAGACAGGGACATGGAAGTAGTGTTTAAACAGGGCTTCCCTTTTCTGCAGTAACAAAACAGATACAGCCTTCTCAGATAAAATCACTAAATAAATACTGGTTGTTTGCAATGGGATTCTGCTCCACCGTGCACACTGCAAAATTTTACATTCAGAATTCTACCAAAAGGATGCACGTTTGTTCTTTCAGCAAAATCCACTCAACTATACATTGGATATACAACCAATGGTGATGGCAATTGTTCAAGTGGTCCTAGCACCTTCTGAATCAGTCGGCTCTTGCTGTGCTCCCAGAATTTCTCCTGGCGACATTCCGTAGTGTAAATGCGCCCATACTCTCATCTAGTTTTAAATTGCAATGATGCGCTATCTTCAGCACCTGTGCTGATCTAAGCTAGTCTGAAACCCTGGAGTGAGCTCACTACTAAACCTAAATTTCGTCCCATAAAAATCCAGGCCAAACAGGACTTATCTAAGTCTCACCAGGGATTTAACTATTTTTGGTTTTCCTATAATTTACCCAGCTTTCCCTGGATGAGATATGCACTGAAATCTGGTATACACATATGACAGGGAGGGGTAGAGTGGACACAGGTGTATAAATTCTAGGCTGGGACTCAGTTTGTGAGCGGGCTCTGTTTTGAGTGGGCTCTGTAAGAGTGGAACTAAAAGAGAGTTAGAAATCTGAGAGTTTGAAAGCAGGAGTTTGAGATCGCTGTGAGTGTTACTTTGCTTACACTCGAGAAGGTCTTCTAAATCCCCATAACTAGTATGGCCTCCATGTTGGAAAATGTTGTCCAGTGTACATCCTGTTCAATGTATGCAATCCTTGAACAGTAGTTTGAGGGTGCATATTGTTGTGCGAGATGTGTGCTAGTTGTTTGTCTGGAAGCCCAGATCCTGCATCTAGAGGAGCGACTGGCAACAATGAGAAGCACTGACAACATGGAGAGGCGTCTCCTGCTCACTGAGCAGGCACTCTCTGGGGTAGAGGTGGGGGAGGATAGTGGGTCAGAGGTTCAGGACAGTCAGGCAGTTAGCTGGGTTACAGTTAGAAAACGGGGTAGAGAGAAAAGTGTCAGGGAGGCTAGTCCTGATCTGGCACACTCCAACAAGTTTGCCCTGTTGGCGGATGAGGGGGATGCCATTTCAGAGCTAGCGGTACTGCAGCAGGACTCTGCCTCTGACCGCCAGGGGGGTGTCTGCTCCAGTAAGGAGTGAGGGAGGAGTACAGGGCAGGCCAGACAGGTACTGGTAGTGGGGGACACAATTATTAGGGGGACAGACAGGGCGATCTTTCACAAAGACCGGGATCGCCGAACAGTGTGTTGTCTTCCGAGCGCTCGAGTTCGGCACATCGTGGATAGGGTTGACAGGTTGCTGGGTGGGGCTGGAGAGGATCCAGCAGTCATGGTACATATTGGCACCAATGACAAAGTAAGAGGTAGGTGGAGTGTCCTAAAAAATGATTTCAGGGACTTAGGCCGCAAGCTTAAGGCAAGGAACTCCAAGGTAATATTTTCTGAAATATTACCTGTACCACGAGCCACACCAGAGAGGCAGCGGGAGATTAGGGAGGTAAATAAGTGGCTCAGAAGCTGGTGTAGAAAGGAGGGATTTGAGTTCATGGAGAACTGGGATGACTTCGCTGTCGGTTACTGGCTCTACCGTAGGGACGGGCTGCACCTCAATGGGGAGGGTGCAGCTGTGCTTGGGGAGAAGATGGCTAGAAGGGTGTAGAAGTGTTTAAACTAGGGACTGGGGGGGGGGGGGAGGGAACCTATAACATAGAGGGGGAAGATAGTGTAGATAGAGAGGGGGGACATAGTAATGTACCTGGGGGTGGAGCGGAGGAAGGGGTTAGAATAGTTAATAGGGATAGGCTTCATAGGAAGAAAAAACATACACCACTGAATTGCATGATGACTAATGTCAGAAGTCTGTCCAATAAAACTGATGAACTGGAGTGGTTGATGTCTGAGGAAAATTATGACATAGCGGGTATAACAGAGACTTGGTTGGATGATAGCTGTGACTGGGCGGTCAACATACAGGGTTATAGTCTATTCAGGAAGGATCGGACAAAACGGAAAGGGGGAGGAATCTGTCTGTATGCGAAATCAAATCTGAAGGCCGCACTGCGGGAGGATATATGGGAGGGAAACGATAATGTGGAGTCATTATGGGTAGAAATATATGGAGATAAAAAAAAAAAATTCTGATAGGGGTTTGTTATAAGCCACCAAACATAATGGAAGAGACAGAAGATCAATTACTGAGGCAAAAAAACAAGGCAGCAAATCAAAATGATGTGATGATAATGGGGACTTTAACTATCCTGATATAAACTGGGAGACTGAGACCTGTGAATCTCAAAAAGGAAACAGGTTTCTGACTATAACTAAAGACAATTATCTGTCCCAAATGGTGCAGAGCCCGACCAGAGGGGGCGCCCTTCTGGACTTAATATTAACCAACAGACCTGACAGAGTAATTAATGTGCAAGTAGAAGGACACCTAGGAAATAGTGATCATAATATAATACATTATAACTTATTCTTCAATAAGGGAATCTCTCAAGGGGCCACAAAAACAATGAACTTTAGGAAGGCAAAGTTTGATTTAGAATACTGACAGTAAATGGGAGACTTTTAAAGATATCTTAAATTATCACTGTAATAAATATATACCTTATGGGAATAAAAGGGTCAGAAATAAAAGAAAACCAATGTGGATGAATAAAAACCATTAAAGGGGCAATAAAGGACAAAAATAAAGCATTTAAAATACTAAAACAGGACAGCAGTGAAGAAGCATTAAAAAGCTATTGAAACAAATGTAAAATATGTAAAAAACAGATAAAAGCCGCAAAAATAGAGACAGACTCATTGCCAAAGAGAGTAAAACTAACCCCAAAATGTTCTTTCACTATATAAATAGCAAAAAGGTCAAAAATGAAAGTGTGGGCCCCTTATAAAAAGATGAAGAAGAAATTATAAACGGGGATCAGGAAAAAGCAAATATATTAAACAAATTCTTCTCCACTGTATTCACAGAGGAAAATGAAATGCCAGGTGAAATACAGTGTGATAAGGTAAACTCCCCAGTACAGGTGACCTGTCTAACCCAGGAAGAAGTACAGTGCCGCCTACAAAAAATCAAAACAGACAAATCGCCAGGTCCGGATGGCATTCACCCCCGTGTTCTAAAGGAATTAAGTAATGTTATAGACAGACCCCAATTTTTAATATTCCAGGACTCTATAGTAAAATCAAAACCGAAAGACCAGGGAGTCAGGAGATTGTCTGGCGCAGAGAGGAACCATCAGGCAGCCGAGTAAAATCAATGGATTTATTAGATGCAACGCGTTTCGCGTCTTGTGGACAGATGAGATCAAGAAAGAGCTTTTTGGTAAAGCACATCATTCTACTGTTTACCGAAAACGGAATGAGGCCTACAAAGAAAAGAACACAGTACCTACAGTAAAATATGGTGGAGGTTCAATGGTGTTTTGGGGTTGTTTTGCTGCCTCTGGCACTGGGTGCCTTGAATGTGTGCAAGGCATCATGAAATCTGAGGATAACCAACGGATTTTGGGTGTCACTGTACAGCCCAGTGTCAGAAAGCTGGGTTTGCGTCCGAGATCTTGGGTCTTCCAGCAGGACAATGACCACAAACATACGTCAAAAAGCACCCAGAAAAGGATGGCAATGGAAAAGAAAATGGATGGCAACAAAGTGCTGGACAGTTCTGAAGTGGCAGCAATGAGTTCAGATCTAAATCCCATTGAACACCTGTGGAGAAATCATAAAATTGCTGTTGGGAAAAGGCACCCTTCAAGAGAGACCTGGAGCAGTTTGCAAAGGAACAACATTCCGGCTGAGAGGTGTAAGAAGCTTATTGATTTTCTTGAAAAATGTCAAGGGTGCCAACATTTACTGCCATGACTGTAGATATACAGTACAGACCAAAAGTTTGGACACACCTTCTCATTCAAAGAAGATTTTCTTTATTGTCATGACTATGAAAATTATAGATTCACACTGAAGGCATCAAAACTATGAATTAACACATGTGGAATTATAGACATAACAAAAAAGTGTGAAACAACTGAAAATATGTCATATTCTAGGTGGAAAGTGTCCCCAAGTGCAGTCACAAAAACCATCAAGAGCTACAAAGAAATTGGTTCACATGCGGACCGCCCCAGGAAAGGAAGCCCAAGAGTCACCTCTGCTGCGGAGGATAAGTTCGTCCAAGTCATCAGCCTCAGAAATCTCAGGTTAACAGCAGCTCAGATTAGAGACCAGGTCAATGCCGCACAGAGTTCTAGCAGCAGACACATCTCTAGAACATCTGTTAAGAGGAGACTGTGTGAATCAGGCCTTCATGGTAGAATATCTGCTAGGAAACCACTGCTAAGGACAGGCAACAAGCAGAAGAGACTTGTTTGGGCTAAAGAACACAAGGAATGGACATTAGACCAGTGGAAATCTGTGCTTTGGTCTGATGAGTCCAAATGTGAGATCTTTGGTTCCAACCACCGTGTCTTTGTGCGACGCAGAAAAGGTGAACGGATGGACTCTACATGCCTGGTTCCCACCGTGAAGCATGGAGGAGGAGGTGTGATGGTGTGGGGGTGCTTTGCTGGTGACACTGTTGGGGATTTATTCAAAATTGAAGGCATACTGGACCAGCATGGCTACCACAGCATCTTGCAGCGGCATGCTATTCCATCCAGTTTGCGTTTAGTTGGACCATCATTTATTTTTCAACAGGACAATGACGTCACCAGCTCCCGGCACCGGCTCCAGCGTTCGGAACAGTTTGTTCCAAATGCTGAGAAGTGGAGTACCCCTTTAAATGATCAGCAGTGCAGCTAGCTCCGGTGCCAGTCACTGACCAGGGCTGTTGTCTTATGAAAGCATCTAAAAGTTGCTGTGTGTGGAGAGGGCTCGGCACCTGATCCCACTGCATAGATCCTTAACACTTCCATGATGTAAATGTATGTTAAGGAGCATTAAGGGGTTAAAGGGGAACCACTTGAAAAACTCCACCCTACACCCTTCTCTCCCTGAACAGCAACTATGTTACATTTTAGAAATGTGTCAGTGTTATGTTTGTGTGAAGCTCCTAGTGGAACATTCTTATTACACTTGGCTGCCCTGAGCAGTCTACCATGCATTAGTGGTAATCTGAGTGTACGGTGGCAGAGGCTGCTAGTGTTTACTCTTCTGTCGTCTTCGGTGATCCTCCTATTGTGCATCTCCTTTGTCCTGTGATGTCCACATTCTGGTAATTCCTTCTAGTGTTGTGTACACAGCTGTCCGATTACATTTATTAATGCTGTATCTTAGATATAGGATGTTTCTTAAACAATGAACCTTATTCTCTGTTAACATTCAGCTAAGACACAAGCACAAGTAGGGTACAGTATTGTTATAATCTTTTTTTAGCACAGTGAACGGTCACAGAAAAGGCTAATGCAGCCAAACTATAGCAAATAGTAAAGTGTGAATGAGCCCCCAGATTATTCCAGCTGGATACAGAAATAAAATATCCGGAGAACCAGGGTCCTCTGACCTCCAGTCTGCAACGTGTGGCTACAAAGCTCATGCTGAGTCAGTCTTGCGGGTTCGGTGGAGGTCAAGACACACAGCCGACTCCAGGCCCGTCGCAACAGGACAGGCAAACCAAGCAATTGCTTGGGGCCCCGAGCAGAGCCGGTGTTTGCCCGTCCTGTAGCGACAGGGCAATTCCCCCCATCACTATTAACTCTTTAAAAAAGCAGGGGCCGCCGGGAGATAGCGCACGCCGGGACGTCAATGACGACTCGTGCGTGCGCCCATAGAAACGAAGGCGCCGAGGACCGGAGGATCGAGAAGGAGGAAGACGCGCGCTGGCCAGCTTGGTAAGTGACCAGCGGCACGTCATCTTCGGTGCTCTGACCACCGGTCCCGGGACCTACTGCTATAGCCGGATCGGTGGTCGGAGCTCTGAAGTGGACAGTACACAGGCATACAGCCTCCAGCCATACACTGTATATGGCTGGAGGCTGTATGTCTGTGGGGGAACACTGCTTACATAATGTGGGGGAACACTGCCTGCCTAATGTGGGGGAACACTACCTGCTTAATGTGGGTGAATATTGCCTGGGCCTAATGTGTGGGGGAACACCTCCGCGTGGTGGATGGGGGGACACGTTTTGATCAAAAAGAGCTGACATTTTATATTTTTACATGTTTTGTACTTGCCACAGCAGCATGCACCTGTGTATTGGGTATAGGTGCTGGCTTCATTTTTTTATTTTTTTCTGCTGTGCAAATTGGGGGGGGGGGGGGAGTGGCTCCCTCTGTAGCCGTAACACGGGTAGGCAAAACAGGCAATGGGAACGCTTTCTCTTAGGCAAAGTGCACTGAAGATCCGGCAGGGGGGCGTGGGAGGTGCAGGGACTTTATTAGTTAGTGTCAGGTGCAAACAGTAATTAAGGGCACACAGGCCCTTTAAATCTCAGAGCTCCATCACGCGCGTGCCCTAGGAGACGGGCACAGGCGGAGCCGAACTGCTGCCGGGAAAGCGCGCGAAGAAAGCCTGCGCTGCGCCACGCCCCGCTCCTGGGCGTGGACACCAAGTTGCTGTATGCCAGCCAAAAGGGAACTCAGAGATGCAGGAGTCGTTTCTGGAGGGACCGGAAGTCGGGGCTGCACCGATAGTGTCCTTCCTTCCCAGCGCCATTTTAGAGAAGCCTACTATAAAAGACAAAAAAAAAACTGAAAATTTTCTTTTTTTACATGTTTTCTACTATAAAAGACGCCACACAGAACAACCTCTTCAGTCTGCACAGAGAGCCGAAGAGTACAGACATGGCGGAGAGCAGCATTCCATGTGGTCAAGTTGGCAAAATGGCGCCGGAAATACGGAAAGTTGTGGCAGTCGCAGCCCAACTTTTTCAACAGCTTGCTGGCCGTCTGCAGCGGTTGTCATTGGACGAAGAGGGGGCCTGCAATCTTCCCCCACTGCCTGATGATGACGACGATTGGCCAGAGACACCTCCAGCGAACAGTGCAAGGACACCTGGAGGTGCGTCACCGGTGAGATTGTCCCCTCACCACAGGACCTGGGGCTCGTGGGCCGAGATCCCGTCGGAGGAGTCTGCTGTGAGTACCCCGCCAGAAGCGGACAATTCTTCCTCCTCCAGCCCTGAGGTCATTCCTTGATCAAGCTTGCCAAGTGCACGACCATGCTCACCAAAATTGCCGCAATGGGTGTTCGGAGATGAGCCGGAGCTGATCGAGTACATGCACTGAGTATTTTTACCGTCACCTGGGAAGGCACTCCCACCAATCCCAACTGCAGAAAGGGAAAGGGCCCGTCAAGAAGCCGAGCTAGCCGAATTGATGGAAAAGCTAAAGGCCCGTTACAAAGAACTCTACGCTCCAAAGCACGTACATTTGCCTTATGAAGAAAGAGTGCGGTATCAAGAAAATACCAAAGAAATGGAGGCATTGTATATCCGTAAATGGGATCACCCCCGAGAAGGGGAGGAGCCATTAGAAAGAAGAAGAGCAACTGTGGCCAAGTTCGACAAGCTCAGAGGTTATGGGACACTCCTTGACTGCCACACTGGGCAGACCATCCTCGTAAACCGGCGAGCAGTGCAAAGGCCATATCTCCATAAGAAGTTTAACACCTTGGAGGTGGGTGAAATTGGGGATTACACCCCGTCCAGAGCCTTCATGGAGAATGGGCTGCAGCGGTCACCAGACCAACAGCCCCAACACAGCTTCCTTTCAAATATTTCCCGTCAACAGATTGGGAGTCCGATCCCTTCAACTTGAGGCCGAAAAGGTCTGCTCCTAAAGCCTCCACCAGCGTACCCAAGGAGGAGGAGCCTCAAGAGTCAAGTTCATCATCTTCTATGTACATTAAAGAGTCAAATTCTTCATCTTCTTCATACCGTCGAGAGTCAAGTTCTACACAGGGTGAAGAAAACAGGCCAAAGTTGCGGCCACCCAAGTCGGTACCTAGACCCTCTCGGAGCAGTGAGAGTTTGTCTAACCCTGGGGTACCCACAGATGTACCAAGGCCCTCTCGGAGCAGTGAGAGTTTGCCAGTTCCTAAGGTACCAACGAAAGGGTCATGGGTTGCTCCTAATTTGGAGATGGTGCTCAAGCCCTATTGCCCCACTGTGATCCCGGCTAGTAAGCCTATAACCCCTTCTCAAACTGCTTTCCACCACTCTATCCTCACCAATGTGGTGTGGCAAAGCTATGTTAAGTCTGATCCTGCCCCTGATGTTGGCAGATATAGAGGAACCAAGAGAGGCACTACAAGAGTAAAGAAGAACATCTTCTAAAGAGACTCTAAAGTAATGTCATATTGTTTTTCTGTCTAACCATTTTGTCTTACAGTAGCCAAGTTCAAGAAAAGTGCCTAGCAGGACTGTGCTAAGTTGTTCCAGTTTAAAGTTCAGCAACGTAACCACTAAGCTTGTGCCTGACTAATAAGTCAAGAGACTCCTAGCCTGTAGGAGATTCATCAAGGACTGTACCCGGCTGATTTGTGGTAAGGCCGTGTTCACCTTTCCCTTCCTATGAACTTCTAGTGTAGGTGGACTGCTGATCCTTACACGCCAATTTGTATATTTTCTTTGGACTCCTAGTGTAGGTGGACTGCTGATCCTTACACGCCTGCTTCATGTATATACCACCAGCTTCATAAGAACTCTTATGATAAATGTTGCACTTATCGGGTGAATGCACCTGAAACATGTTGGAGTGTTGATAAATGTATAGCAAATATGTTTATGGTTCTGTACACGGAGAGATATCCTTGTATCTGTGTACATAAATAGTAAGTAAGGTTTGTACATAGAAAAGATAGTCTAATGTCTATGTACTGTAAGGATTCCTCCTTGGGGATTAGCTCCGGGATCGTCCTGGACACTGCCACAGGACACGTTTCCACTCAATAAACCCGCAGACAACGGTTATTCATGCACGCCTGGCACCTTGCCAGCTTTATTTAGACAGGTTGCAGGCAAAACAAAACATAACTCAGGAACAAACCAAAGTCCTAGACCGTCTGGTCACTGACTACACATATCAGCATGCCCTGACTACTATCTGGTGAGCTACCCTCAGCCAGCATAAAACAACATGTGCCCCTGCAACCTGTTACTCACAGTTCACACCACTTCTTCACTTCTTGGACCGCTCACAGTTCGCTGTGTGTTTCCTCAACACGGTCCGTGTGTCTCCCCCTACAGCGATGTGCTGTTACCCAGGGAGAGCCCCAACTATTCTGTTTCTTTTCCTTTTCAACACACTTTCCCTTCCTGATACCTCATTAATCAGGCCACAGGTGGAGCATTCAGCAGAGTTAGCAAGGGAAATACACCCTTTCCTTGCCACACTGCCACATATCCCCCCCCCCCCCCCCTCTGCTCAGACCACCGGGAAGGAGCACTTGTATTCAAAAGGCAGAGTCCAACTGCCTTTCCTTTTCCTTGAACAACTACGTCCAACAGGTTTTGAGGCACTTGGCTTCCTTCATCAGTAAATTTTATCTGCACCACTTCAATTGTGCACCCTTCTTTCATTCGCACTTTCATCAGCCACCAAGCACACGACTTTTGGTCATCTTTGACAAATTCCTTGTAAAAAGCTCTATTCATGTCAAACCTTTCTAACGCCAGATTCTCCATCTTGGTCTGTGCAGTGCTCTGGACACTAGGTGCGGACAAGGCAGGTGCTCCAGGCCATTGTCTTCTTCTGTCACTGGTATGACCATCGCCCGAACTTTGCTGGTGGCCAACCAAGCCTGTATCACCCATTTGCAGGACTTCTAAGATATCCTCCACAATTTCAGGAGGCTTCCCTTCAATGCACCTGTCCATCTTCTCCTTGAGACGGACTCTTCTCCAAATTCTACTTCTGCGGACTTTCTTCCAGTGTTTTCTGGAACTAATCCAGTGCCTCTTAGGGTTTCTACCACAACCCAGTCTTCTATCACAGGGACCTCTTTTTAAGGACTCTGCTTTCTTATTAGCCCTTTCTTTAGGGACACCGACCTTCACAGGCTCATTTTTAGGCTGAGAACTCTTGGCTCCTTTGGCCAGTTTTTCACCTGCACCTTCAGATGTGTCACTGACTTTACTTGCAGCTTCTGCAGTTATCTCTGGTTTAACTTCTACCTCAGAGAACTTCTCTGCCTCAGAATTTTCACCATGCAATGTCACTATCTCTGCAGCTTCAGAGGACTTCCCATATGGTTTCACCTCAGTCTCAGCTTCAGAGGACCTTTCATATGGCTTCTTCTCATGGTCTTCAGACTCTACTGTTTCTTGCGTCCATTGTTCAGACTCCGCCTTTTTTAGAGAAAGCATCCCTGTCTCCAGTAGCTTTTGCCCCACAAGCAGTTTTTCTTCTTTTACACGGACGGCTGTGGCTTTGGCCTCAGTTTCCATCTGAGACACTTTTAACCTCTCGTTAGCCAGTTCTACTATAGCTTTGTCACGTC
The DNA here is from genome assembly GCF_029499605.1 of Hyla sarda. Lineage (NCBI taxonomy): Eukaryota > Metazoa > Chordata > Amphibia > Anura > Hylidae > Hyla > Hyla sarda. The sequence continues at coordinate 105,872,670 of NC_079198.1, read as the reverse complement.
TTTCATTTAGGACCTTCATGTCCGCTTCCAGCATTAAACATTTCTGCTGCTCACTCTTGAGCTTAGCAGAGTTCTTCTTCTCACTTTCCAGCAATTCTGTCAAGTTTTTGACAGTATCCTCCAGGGACAGCAGTTGTTCTCTCATCTGCTCATTGTCTTTATTCAGTTGCGCCATCTTGGACACTTTCTGCTAATAGACTTTTAGCTGAGCCTCTTGTTCAGAGAGCTGAGTACCCAGTGAATCCAAGGCAGCTGCGCGAGACTTAATGTGCATTTCGTTCTGCGCATCCAGGCTCTGCACCTTGTGAGCCATTACCACTTTCTCTTTCTCCAGCTCTTCCATGACTACCAACCTAGCCTTGTGATCACTTTGTAGAGCCAGATATGCCCCACACAGGACATTCACTTCTTCATCCTTGAATGAGATCTGCTTGGCCAGAATCTCCAATTCTCTCTCCTTGCTGGTCATAAGACCCTGGGAGCGAGACAGTTCATCCTGCAGAGCCGCAAACTCACTTTTGTGGCGCTCCATATCTTTCTGCAGCTGAAGCGTCGCTTCCAGCTCTTTATTCAAGTCTGCAAGCATTTTTTCTTTCTCCTCTGTCAGGTGATGGACCACTTCTTCCTTTTGAGACAATTTAGCAGAAACCATCTGTAAGGTTTCTTCAGGGTACTGGATCTGCTCCCTTTTTTTACCAAGACCAGCGCGTTTTTTCCGAGATCTCTTACTTACAGTGGTCTCCTTACTCTTGCTGCTGGACCTTGAGACATTCTCTTGTCCTCTGACAGTCAGCTGTCCATGGCCTGTCTCTTCCTTCAAGCAAACTTGTTCAGACTCTTCACCTTTAGGAGTAGTCTCCCCCTTTTCAAGGGTCTTGGCCACTTGGGCTTCAGGGTAGTTCCTGGACAGTCTCTCTGGACTGTCTCTCTGCTCACTGGCAGACTTCACTTTCACTTCAACACTGTCTCTCTGCTGCCCAGCAGAAAGGTCTAGGACTCCTGGGTCTGCAACAACATCTGGTCCAGTGGTTCGACTTTCCTGGTCACGATCCATCTCTGGTCCAGACGTCACATCTCCTTCACTCAGGACTCTGTCTGTGACAGTAAGCGCAGCACCCAGCTCCACATGTACTCTCTTCAGTACTTCTGCATTATCCACAGACATCTCTGTAGCTTCTTTTCCAGTCACATTCACTTCTTCCAGGTGACAGCGCAACTCTAGCCCCACCTTGGGCTCACCTTCAGCTGGCGGATGGAACCCATGTTCCTGTACCTGATCCGTTTCTGGTTTGACTGAAGATTCTGTTTCAGTCAGAGGCACACTTGTCACTTGAGTCGCTGGATCCTCATGGACTTGACTCACGGTCTGGTCTTCAGCTCCGCCAGCAGTCTGGCAGACCCCTATCTGACATATCTAGTGACTGCTGACACTCCCCGTCCTCAGCCTCTGCTATATAACTCTCCACTAGTGTGTGGTGCAAGTCAAGTGTTGTGGGCCTATCAGGTGTACCTGCTCTAGTCACCTGACAGTCTTCCCATAATTGCTGAAAAAATTGAAAATCCGTCCCCAGTACTACATCATACTCCAAGGAGGGCTCTATTGCAACCTTGTGACCTATAGTACCATAGGGAGTAGAAATACAGACATTAACCGTTTTATAACCCCAGATACCAGCCTGCATAGACACTATAGCGGGGTCTCGCTATCTGCTGCTGGACTTTACCAGACTTATTACACATCTAGGGTCTAACAAAACCGTCATCTTTTTACCTTCTATTTCCAGCTCACACAGGTTTTCTTTTGTCCTGTCAGAGGTGGCAGCAGTTCTCTTTACATCTGAACACAACATAAGTTTTTCAACAAAAACATTATCAGATTGCACATGTTCAAAATTTACAGGACAGTTCATAGCACTAGGACCTAACTCAGGCAAAGTGTGTTTTGTTACATTTTCTCCCAGTCCTGCATTTAACATTTTCTGTTCACCAGATTTTTTCAATCCGATCTGCACAGTGTGAACAGTCTCATCAGTCTTCATGAGGGGTTCTCCACCCTCACATGATTTTGCAACTGGACATAGGTTGGTACCACCTTGAACACTGTTCACACAGTCAACTAGGGAAACACCACCCTCCGACTCAGCTTTTTTATGCACAGTCTCATCATTTTTATGCACAGTCTCATAGTCTCTAAACATGGCCCCCATAACCCCTGGAACAGTCTTACCAGAATCTCTTGCCGTCCAATCGGTTAAGGGCTGGTGCTGGACACCTCTCACCAGCTTCTCTGCTGCAGAACATCGCTCCACTTGCTCTTTAAGTAGCTCTGCAACTTTAAACCCAGCATCACTGTTAGGCTGCAGTGCACACTGTAGTCTTGCAGCGCGGCTTATTCCCACTTGAGTCAGGATCTCTGTCTTGACTTTCTCATAGTCCCGTAAGATCTTTGGATCCAGTTCACAATGAACTTTTTGGGCATCTCCTCCAATGAATCCATACACCAAGTTTCCCCAGTGTGTCTTGGGCCATGCCTCATGCATAGCAATCTTCTCAAACTCTGCAAAGCTTGCTTCCTCCTGCGCTGCAGCCGTCTGCAACAAAGCACTTATCAGGACATCCATCTTGCAACACTTCAAACCTTGCAAACACAGCACAGTCCTCTGCCGAAATGTCAGCCGCTTGCCAACAAAATTTTCCGTTGCCCCTAGCAACGCCTTTATACACAGTCTCAAAACGTAATCTGCACTCTGCAGGTGGCCCGTCCACCTGTCTCCTTACTTGAGAAAGAGCGCCCACTCGCTTGATGCGATCTGTTGCCCCTAGCAACAACTTCACTGCAACTCGACCACTGGTTGCTCCTAGCAACGTGTTTGCCCGCATACGACACCAATTGTAAGGATTCCTCCTTGGGGATTAGCTCCGGGATCGTCCTGGAAACTGCCACAGAACACGTTTCCACTCAATAAACCCGCAGACAACGGTTATTCATGCAAGCCTGGCACCTTGCCAGCTTTATTTAGACAGGTTGCAGGTAAAACAAAACATAACTCAGGAACAAACCAAAGTCCTAGACCGTCTGGTCACTGACTACACATATCAGCATGCCCTGACTACTATCTGGTGAGCTACCCTCAGCCAGCATAAAACATGTGCCCCTGCAACCTGTTACTCAAAGTTCACACCACTTCTTCACTTCTTGGACCGCTCACAGTTCGCTGTGTGTTTCCTCAACAGGGTCCGTGTGTCTCCCCCTACAGCGATGTGCTGTTACCCAGGGAGAGCCCCAACTATTCTGTTTCTTTTCCTTTTAAACACACTTTCCCTTCCTGATCCCTCATTAATCAGGCCACAGGTGGAGCATTCAGCAGAGTTAGCAAGGGAAATACACCCTTTTCTTGCCACACTCCCACAGTACATAAAAAGTAAGGTAGAGTTGTACATGGAAAATATCGACGTACTGCACGTGTACACTCAACACTAAACATATGTATAATTCTTGTCCATATAAATGTGTAATAAACTAAAGGTGTTTAGTAGGGAGGATTCCACTTAAACTAGTACTTGCACATATAGTACCCTAGATTACTCACTTAAAAGGTGCTACCTCAAAATTTTCTAGTACATAAATCAAAATAAATATCTCACTTAAAGAAAACACTTAGGAATTGTAGCATATTGATACCCAATTCCTGCCACTGTTAGGTACACTTCTTCTTTTCTCCTTTCATTGCGTGTGTGAGATGCTCTGCCTGGCCAGTAGGTGCTCTTGCAAATACAGAATTAAACACGTAATCCTAACAATAACCTAGTAGGTTGTTTTGGAAGTGCTCTAGGGATAAGTAGCGTGTAGTCGGTAGACCCTAGCAGCCACCCTTACTGTGATCTAGCTTCCGGCTAGCCAGTATAGCTTTCGTGTACTAACTAACAGGTAACTTATTGTTGGCGTATAGAATGTGTGAGATAATATAAGTGCCTAGTCAGCTTGAAGCTAACTGTATAGAGAGCTGTACTAATGTCTAGTTAGCCATATGTATGGAAGTATGTGCTAATGTTCAGTTTAGCCTCATAGAAATGTGTAGAGAGCTAATAAAGTGTCTTAGGAGCTAGCAACTACATGTCAGATAGCTGCCTAATTGTCTAGTAAGCTTCAAAATGTATGATAAGTTTTATAAAGTTGTATAGGAAGCTAGAAACTAAAGTATAGATAGCTTCTTTAAATGTCTAGATAGCGCTAAATGTCTAGATAGCATTAAATGTCTAGATAGCATTATATGTCTAGATAGATTTCTAATTGCCTAATCCAGATACTAGGAAAGGTATCAAAAAAATGTAAATGTGTTTAGTCTACTTAGGATGTATAGCAAAAATACAGATCATCCTGTTCTATAGCATCCTGTTCTAGTCCTAGTCCCTCTGTCTCAGGGGACAGACGTCGAGGCCGACTTATCTTTAGTAAGAGGGTTTGTGGTGTCCCAGTACCGCATCCTATGCGGTACCTATGTATGTGTGGGTCCCCATAGCCAGAGTCCCTAGGACGTAGGGATCCCTGTCATTTAATTAACCCCTTGTCGCCTCTATTTCTACTAATAGACCAGTGGTCTATATAAGGTTAATGTAAATATAACCATATATCTGTAAATAAATGGTTAATTACCTGTGCCATAGCGTTGCAGGACCTGCGGGTCATGTGACTAGGTGAACTCTATGGTACTAAGCTTAAGGACCTTTGGAGGCCCTGTGATGTAAACAATCCCATTACTCTCTGTAATGGTGAATGGCAGATGTTCGGACCAATTGGATTCGCCCTGCCCCCTGCCCATATAAGGGAGCGGTGGCCATGTTTCTCTCTCTTACCTCGTGGGCTGTCATGAGAGAAGGATCTGCGCAGCAACTAACGCAGTGAGTTAGGCCCGAGCCTTGCGGCAACGGCTGAACATTTCTAAATCTAGAGTGTATCAATCCCCAGACACTCTGCAGCATCACCGGACCTAATAATACCCCTAAATCCGGACGGATCTGCAAATATCTACCCTAAATTCAGAGACTGTATGACTAGCTCAAGGTCCGCAACAACTGTCAGTCACTAAGCAAGATAAGGACTGTTTATATGAGACTGTTACTGTGCCTTGGATACTGCAAGCACTTAAGTAAAGTTGTTCAAGTTCAATCTCTTTGTGGACCTTCAGACATTTCATGCACCTATCCTTACTGGGAAGGGCGGCGATAAGCCGGAGCATTGACTCAGCATACCAGCCCTCAGCCTGGCGTCACGAACTATAGGGTTAACATTAACCCCTTATATACCGATACCATACACCCCCCAAGGGCTACCACAACTACATATCTACCACTATATCTTCTTTCATCTAGTACTTACTGGTCCATTAAGATGCAGCCGGTCCTGCACCCTATATCCCTTTGACTTATAGATCGCTCAAGAACTAGATCTGTAATAGACAAGTTAAATCATACAGAAAGGCTTTTCTTTTCATATGATGCCACTAATGGTATCCTGTTCCTTTTGCTTTTTTAGTAGTGTATCTGTGAACTGAGGATTTGATGTTGTGGTGGATAAAACGATTCCAAGGCTTTGACATTTTATATCTTTGTGATGTGCGGCCTTTCGTATTTTATCCCTTCTACAGCCATTAAACTAACAGGGCAGCACAAATGCCAGCACCACTGTGTGCACAAGGGACTTATGATACATTTATACTGCCTATAGCTGAAGTAGAAGCACCTCAAAAGGAGAATGAGGGGACATAAGGCCACAATATCCTAAAAGCACCTGACAGTATTGTCCGCTCATAAAAACAGTATAAAAGGGGATGTCTGGGAACATTATTGGCCGGGTACTGTGTCTGGCTATACAATGAAAGGGCAAAGCAGGCCTCTAGTTCTGATAATCATAAGGGCTGTGGGATTTGGATCAAGGCAGATAAATCCATGTTTTTTATGGTTTTTATCCCAGCTTGAGCACATTTAATTGTAATAAAATTCCCTGAACAACCACTTTAATTCAACACCACAAAGTTTGGTCTTTAAAGGGGTATTCTGGCTTTATACATCTTATCCCCTATCCAAAGGATAGGGCATAAGATGGCTGGGGACCCCTGCGACCCCTGATAAGAAGGCTGGGGACTCCTGCGATCTCAGTTCAGCACCCTTCCATAGACATGAATGGAAGGGGCGTGGAGTGACATCACTAGGGGGCATTTCCGTCACAGCCCCGTCTCGGAGGCAGCGCCCGGCACAGAATGCCGGGGGCTGCACCGAGACTGCGGGGGCCTCCAGCGCCCAGCTCCATTCTTTGGATAGGGGATAAGATGTATAAAGCTGGAATACCCCTTTAAGTGCATTGTAGGAGACCTGCAAATGAGGGGAGACCTGAGACCCTATGCAGTCAAGAGTCAAGCGCAACAGTACTCTTCACATCCTGGCTGGCAGCCTAATCTGACCGGCTATTACCCGGTGCAATCTAAACTTTTGACATGTCTCGTTAAAAGTTTCTTTAAATGACACTAATACTTTAGGCCAAATGTCCACAATAATATACAGATATGAATAATGTACTGTATATAAAAAGTTAAGTAACTCTTTAAAGAAATTGCAATTCTTATTCTTAGCTATGGCTTGTATTATACCGCAGAGCTGTATTCATAATTATGTTGGTTGCCTTTAAAAACAGTCAGCAAACTTGCAGCCAGACATAGACCTGAGCTTAAAAGGAATCTGTCACCATGAAAATGGCATCTAATATGTAGGTATCATGTTATAGAGCAGAATGAGCTGACCGAATTAATATATATCTATGTGGGAAAAGATTCAGCATAACCTATAATTTATTAATTGAAATCTCTGATCGTTCCATCATTAGGAGTCTATTGGGCAGTCCTATCATTGAGTGACACCACCCACTGGACTCCTAAGAATAAAAAGACCAGAGATTTCCAATCACTAAATAACAAGTTATACTGAATATTTAGCTAACAAAGATATATATCAATCTGCTCAGCTCCTCCTGCTCTATACCATGATGGTGATAGTTCATATAGCATTTTCACAGTGACATGTCCCCTTTAAAGTAGCTATATAAAATTAGAGAAAAGAAAGAGCATGACTCTTGACTATGCAGCTTTGCAGGAATGGGTGCCTCAATATAAGAATCAATAACTATTCAAAAACCTACAAGATGTGAATATAGCTTTATTAAAGGACTTGCTCTCAGAATGTGCAAAAATAGAAATATTATGCTTAATACCAGAGATACAAAAAAGTGCCCTAAGGCCACTATTGATTCTGTGACATCGCCGGCACTATTCTTCTGCTGACTATAGAGAGAGCTCCACAATTTATTTGATATCGATTCACCCAGCAATATGAATGGTCTATATGACTTAACAATCACAGGACATTACTGCCGCTGTATTAATGTATTACGACACATGAACTGGAAAACTATCTCAGCCCTGTTCTCTACTGTCAATAATTCACTGTATTGGGATTGAACAGTGGTCCTTAGAAAGAATAAATATTATCAGTGTTGTTGTTGCATTCTATTGATACTGATAGGTTTATCTGTCATTTAGATCGGTAGGAAAAAAATAAGTGGTTAAACACATTTTCAAAACAACTGGTTCTAGAAACTTAAACAGATTTGTAAATTACTTCTAGAAAAAAAAAAAAAAAAACGTAATCCTTCCAGTACTTATCAGCCGCCGTATACTACAGAGGAAGTTGTATAATTCTTTCCAGTCTGACCACAGTGCTCTCTGCTGACACCTCTGTCTGCATCAGGAACTGACCACAGTAGAAGCAAATCCCCATAGTAAACCTCTCCTGCTCTGCACAGTTCCTGACATGGACAGAGGTGTCAGCAGAGAGCACTGTGGTGAGACTGGAAAGAAATATACAACTTCCTCTGTTCTATACAGCAGCTGATAAGTACTGGAAGGATTAAGATGTTTTAATAGAAGTAATTTACAAATCTGTATAACTTTCTAGAACCAGTTAATTTGAAAACAATTGTTTTTCCACCGGAGTACCCCTTTAAGGGGAAACATAGGACACACTGGGGAAAGGCACAGGGCAATAAGAAAACTAGGGAGGACGTAGAACGATGACTTTACCAAAGCCAAAAGGCCAGAGGCTTAACTTGTAGCTTCTGGGCCCCAAGGCAAAATCTGCAACAGGGCCCAATGTGCCAATTATAATATTGGTCTTTTATGGGGCAGATGTGCTTTGGCTCCCCCTTAGGCACCAGGGCCCCGATGCAACTGCTACCTCTGAACCCCCTATAGCTACTACCCTGCACAGGACAACAAGAAAACTAGTGAGGACATAGAACAATGACTTGACTATTCAGCTCCAACATGTTTTTCCCTGATGCTTCATATAGAGGAAGGAATCACCAAAATGTATGTGGTGTCCCGGTATCATATTGCATACCGTACCTAGTGTAGAGGTCCCCAAAGTCAGAGTAACTACGCTCAGGACCTTCGGTCATGTGACCATATTAATCTCCTCTATGGTATGTTGGAGGACCTTAGGAGGTCCTTGGGTCACGTGTTACCCACAAATCTTTGTAATTGTGATTGACATCACTAATGGACCAATTAGAACTAGTCCAGCCCCTGCCCATATAAGGGAGCTGTAGCCAATTATTTCTCTCTTGGGTTCCTGCTCTCGTGGATGCCGGACTAGCAGGACGGATCTACGCAACTTGCAAAGATACGCTAGGCCTCAAAACCTACGGCCTCAGCAGAAACTAAAACCGTGAGTTCTAAACTACCCCCGCTAAAGCTAGCGTGACTACTGGACCGCAACTAATCCCCTAAATCCAGTGGAACAGTGCATAATAACTAAAGACTCTAACTTGCTAAAGTCCCAACCTTTGTCAATCTCCAAAGAAAGCAGTTGTATGCATAGAGACTGTTCAGTTATTGAAGCTTGCAGAAAATCTTCAGTAAAAGTTATACCTGTTTCAGAAAACTCTCCGGTTGTGGACATTCCATTATTATCTACCTCCCTATCGCTCTTGGGAAGGGTGGCGGTAGGACAAGCATTACTGAGGAGCCCTCACCCTGGCGTCACAAATAGCAAGGGTTAACAAGCACCCTTTAATAACCGCACAGCTACACTCCCTACACCCAACTCCCCCAGGCTATCACATGTACATTGAGTGTGGCAAGATCGGCAGTCTCTACAATAGAATAGGTTGGAGGTTACTCCTTGATCTCTCAGGGCAGCTGTTTCCAAATACCAGAGTAAATACCAGTGTATGTCCATCGTAATCAGAAGAATATGATATTTACCATATGCTTATTGTGCAATACATTGTACTTTTATACTATACAATGCATTAGCTACAATTAGTACATTAGGTATATTCTGTAATATTTCTACTGTATTGTGTTCTACTGGTATACTATTTTACACTATTAATCAATAAAGTTATGTTTTTTTTTCTTTTTTTTTCTGGCTGTTGTGACTAGAGATGAGCGAACTTACAGTAAATTCGATTCGTCACGAACTTCTCGGCTCAGCAGTTGATTACTTTTCCTGCATAAATTAGTTCAGCTTTCAGGTGCTCCGGTGGGCTGGAAAAGGTGGATACAGTCCTAGGAAAGAGTCTACAGCCCACCAGAGCACCTGAAAGCTGAACTAATTTATGCAGTAAAAGTCATCAACTGCCGAGCCGAGAAGTTTGTGACGAATCGAATTTACTGTATGTTCGCTCATCTCTAGTTGTGACATATGATTTTGTGCTGATGGTTCCTGTCCACTCCATTATTTGTCTTGTTTATGTACTGAAGATATGTATTTTCTGTTGCAGTGTTTCCCAAGCAGAGTGCATCCAGTTGTTGCAAAACTACAACTCCCAGCATGCCCAGACAGCCGAAGGCTGTCTGGGCATGCTGGGAGTTGTAGTTTTGCAACAGCTGGAGGCACCCTGTTTGGGAAACACTGTTCTGTTGTTATGCAATTTTTATTAGCTGTACCAGTATTCCTAAATAGTTACCCCCCCCCCCACATGCATTACATTTAAAGGGGTACACCGGATAGCAAAAATTATGGACCATTTTTCCTGTGGGAATATACTGCAACAAGCAGGAAGTGAATAAAAACCTTCCATCCTCTGCCTCCCCAACCCCCCCCCCCCCCCCACAACACAGGCAGAGATCATGTGACCCCTAGAACTGGCTTTCAGCATCCTCGCTATACAAGCCACGCCCCTTTAGTGCGACACTGTGTTTGTTACAGTGTCGCACTGAATGGATGGAAATACAATATTTAAAAAAAAATATTTCTTTAGCAAGTAAGAAGCAATCAATAAAGTCATTTACGCAAAATATTTTCTATAGAAGAGAAAGCAATACCTAAAATGTTCCACAGGGTGGTGCTAGTGTAACATAAATCTTTTAGCTTCCAATACCTACTGGAAAATAGTATGTACATATGAGTGATCTGGAAAGGTCTGATTTATACATTTTCATTTCATTTATAAAAACAGGTTGTTTATGCTGTAAATGTTGGGCTAGTCTGTAACTTCCAGTAGATTGTGAGAGTTCATGGTGCATAGCAGATCGCCGCATTCTGTCATTGCACTGGGGGTTGACATACTGACTAGTGTTGAGCGGCATAGGCCATATTCGAATTCGCGATATTTCGCGAATATATGGACGAATATTCGTCATATATTCGCTAAATGCGCATATTCATAATTAGTGTCGCAATGCGAATTTTATTCGCCAATATCGCATATTCGTGAATTCGCGAATATTCGCAAATATAGCACTATATATTCGTAATTACGAATATTCGTTTTTTTTTTTTCACAGTACACATCACAGTGATCATCCCTCTCTGCTTCCAGCTTGTGTGGTATAAAGAAGGCTCTAATACTACTGTGTGAGACCGGCGTGCGAATTTTCGCATATACGAAAATTTGCATATGCTAATTTTCGCTTATGCGAATTTTCGCTTATGTTATTTTTTGTATATGCTAATTTTCGCATATGGTAATTTTCGCATGCGCGAAGTTTCGCATATGCGAAAGTAAAACAAGAATATTACGAATATGCGAATTTAGCGAATATATGACGAATATTCATCCATATATTAGCGAATATTCGCAAATTCGAATATGGCCTATGCCGCTCAACACTACTAAGTAACTAAAAATGGCAAAAACAAAAGAAATAAAAAGGCAAAAAAAAAGAAGAACTAATATTGGTAAATGAAAAAACAGGTCTCGCGCCCAGCACACAGGTACTCAGGCTTAAGAACTATATGTGGCAAAAGGTGAAATACAACATTCACTCTACCAGGTTCGGGAGCGTGGAAAAAAAAGGTAGCAAAAATCGGATAAATGTCATAAACTCAATAAACAGCACTAATGCTACTTGCAATTCGGGAGAATCAGCATAGCGAAAGTTCAGGGCACGTCAGCAGAGGAGTGTGTCTGGGGGTCTCGGGAAGGTGAGTCTCGATATTCCGGGGACTGGGTGTTCCATTCCTTCAGTGCTGAGAAGCCATCATCTAGGAAGCAGAAGACGTGCATCTTATTGTTGCTTTGAACAAGCAATTTCGTGGGGAACCCCCACCTGTAAGGCACTCCAAGTTGTCGAAGTTCCAGTGTCAATGGATGAAGGTTTCTTCTCGCCTGCAAGGTGGCAGCGGACAAGTCCACAAAAAGTTGAATACCCGCATAGGGATCTGGAAGTGATTTATGCTTTCTGGATACTTGCAAAAGTAAGTCCTTGGTTCTAAAAAAGGTAAAGTGCGCCAAACATCCCGGGGGACGTCATCCTGCAAGGTCTTGGGTTTAGCCACTCTGTGAGCCTTGTCGATGCTGTACTCAAAGACTTTCAAGTCTGGGAGGAAATGCTTCGTCAGTAGTGTTGCTCGCGAATATTCACAAAGTGAATTTTATTCGCGGATATCGCATATTCGCGAATATAGCACTATATATTCGCAATTACCAATATTCTTTTTTTTTTTTCACAGTACACATCACAGTGATCATCCCTCTCTGCTTCCAGCTTGTATGGTGTAAAGAAGGCTCTAATACTACTGTGTGAGACTGGCGCACGAATTTTCGCATAGGCGAAAATTCGTATACGTGAATGTTCGCATATGCGAATCTTCGTTTATGTTAATTTTCGCATATGCTAATTTTTCTCATATGCGAATTATCGCTCATGCACATTTTCGCATATGCGAAAATAAACGCAAATATTACGAATATGCGAATTTAGCGAATATATGACGAATATTCGTCCATATATTCGCGAAATATCGCAAATTCGAATATGGCCTATGCTGCTCAACACTATTCATAATATTCACGTTTTAAAAATTTGCATATACAAAAATGATCATAAGCGGAAATTCGCATATGCGAAAATTCGCACGCCAGTCTCACACAGTAGTATTAGAGCCTTCTTTACACCACACAAGCTGGAAGCAGAGAGGGTGATCACTGTGATGTGTACTGTGAAGAAAAAAAAAAGGAATATTTGTAATTACGAATATATAGTGCTATATTCGCGAATATTCGCGAATAAAATTCGCATTGCGAATATTCGCGAGCAACACTAGTACAAATACGCTTAACAGTGCACTCATCATTGCAAAGGGCCTACATACAACCAAGTAGTGTACTATTTAGTACCTGTATTTCTGTCTCGGTGCTAAATTCAGTGGTATTCCACACATTAGTATACACTGGCTGGTGTATACAACAAAAAAAGAGTTTTTTCTGCGTATAAATACGCTTAACAGTGCGCTCATCATTGCAAAGGGCATACATACAACAAAGGAGTGTACTATTTAGTAACTGTTATTCTGTCTAGGGCCTATATACTTTGAAAGGACAGCCGTAAGTAATCACCTGCTGCTGTTCTATACCCTCATAAACGCACTAAGTATGTCAGGCAGCATTCTGGGAGATTAATTATAAGTCAGCAAACCCTCAGGTAGAATGGGATACCATGAAGGCATATTTGAGGGGCCTATACATAGGGTGAATTAATAAAAAGAAAAAGGAATTTTTACAGGAAGAATCAACACTGAATAGTAAAGTGGCAACATTAGAAGCAGGGATAGAAGAGGATAGTGGGGGTGAACGGCTGTTAGAATTGAAGGCAGCTCAAGAGGAATATAAAGAATATCTACTTAAAAAGGCACAAAATAAACTATTCTTTGGTGGGCAATTTAACTTTTTTGAAAAAGGGAAACCAAATAAGACATTGTCAAGATTACTTAAAAATCAAGGTGAGGAATGTGGTATTATGGCTCTGAGGAGGGAGGATGGCAGCATAACCACAGAAAGAGAAGAAATAGCCCAAATGGTTAGCTCTTTTTTCTCCAGTCTCTATATAAGTAGTAATATTAATAGGGCTGACGTAGTGGAATTTTTGAGGGGAATTAATATTCCAAGTCTGACAGAGGATGTCAGGGATTCCTTGGATGACCCAATCTCCCTCCAGGAATTGGAGGAGGCATTGGCATCAATTCAAGGGAATATATCCCCCGGGTCCGACGGCATTCCATTTCAGATATATAGGATATATTCAACCTTGCTACTTCCAAAACTGCTGGGTATCATTAATGAATCCTGGAGGGGGGGGGGGGGGGGGTTCTCCCTAAATCAATGTGTGAGGCTAATATTAGACTCATTAAGAAAAAAGATAAAGATCCTTTGGATTTGGGCTCATATCGCCCTATCTCCTTGCTTAATACGGATATAAAGATAATAGCGAAAGTATTGGCAAGGAGATTAGATAAAGTGGTGGAGGTAGTGGTGGGGAGAGACCAGGGAGGATTCAGGTCAGGAAGAACGGTCCATGACAATATCCACCTGGTGTATGAGGCAATCCAGAGTGGATCCTGGGGCCCCCGCTCTATCCTGTCACTGGACGCTACTAAAGCTTTTGACAGGGTTGAGTGGGGATACCTCTAGGAAGTTTTGAAGAGGGTGGGGGTGGGCCGGAGATTCTTGAGTTATATTCAGTTATTGTATACTAATCCGGAGGCAAGTGTAGTTGTGGATAGAATTCCCTCCTACCCATTCAAACTAAGTAGAGGAACAAGGCAGGGCTGCCCCCTCTCACCCTCTTTATTTTTAATTTATATTGAACCCCTAGCGGCCTGGATAAGAGATAACAATGTCTATGAGGGATTTGGAGTAAATGGAGAAATAAGTAAGATCTTATTATTTGCAGATGATATCCTCCTTTTTGTAACTAATCCACAAGAAAAAATACATCGTATCATTAAGCTGTTCGAGGTATTTGCCCCTTTATCTGGGTTGGAGATAGACTGGAGTAAATCTACTATGCTCCCCCTGGATGAAGATATGGGGGAGATGGTGGGAAGACTATCCGTGCTAAAAAAAAACGAATGTTTCCCCTATCTGGGAGTAAAAATAGCAGCCACAAATGATAGGTTTGTGATTAACAATATACGCCCCCTATTAAATAGTCTAGCGAAGAGAGTAGAAGTATGGATTAGAATGCCTTTCTCTATGTCAGAAAGGATGGCGATAGTAAAGATGGTGGTCCTCCCACAGATCCTTTTTTTTCTTAGTGCCTCGCCAATGTGGATCGGCAAGTGCTGGTTCCGGAAGATAGAAGTGATATTGGGCAGATTGTTATGGGGAAGAAAAAGGGTCCGTCTGAAGTACAGATATTTTATGGCCTCTGGAGATAGGGGGGGATTGGACATGCCCAACTTTCTTGTTTATTATTTGGCCGCGCAGTTGGTACGAGTCGTGAATTGGAGGAATTCTAGATATCTGGAGAAGATTGTAGTAGATAAGGAGAAAGAGAACATATATGAGGTGTTGGAATTAGATGAGTATGAGGAGAGCGGTTCAAATAACACGATGCTACTGCATAAATACAGAAAAATATGGGAAAGATTGAAGGAAGAATTACATATAGAAAATAGTTTTGGGTTCACACCCTTATGGGGTAATAACAAATTTAAAGAATTGGTGGATTGTGAGTCAACTTTTTGGGATAGTAAGGGTATAAAACGATTGGAACAAATATTTGATAAAGGACAACTTTTCTCATTTGAGCACATAAAAAGGGGGTATGATATTAGCGATAATGATTGGCTGTACTATTGGCAAGTTAGTCATGCAGTCCATAACACGATAGATAAGGAGATATATGTAGCACAGAAACACAATTTGATAGAAGTAATCCAAATAGAGCACTTTAAAAAAAAAGGAATATCAATTTTGTATAAGAAATTAAATAAGGTTATTGGAGTAAGGGGGACCGATAGAATTAAGGAAAAATGGTCCGGGATAGTGGGTACTGTGTCTGAAGATGATTGGGACACTATGGCCCAAAATATAAGTAAGGTTTCTCGTAATATGGAACATAAAATCACACAATTTAAGATACTACACAGGACCCACTATTCCGCGCTTCATTTATATAGGATAGGGGTGAAAATGACGTCACACTGTGTTAAATGTGGTTTGGAAGAAGCGGATTATTTACATAGCTTCTGGTCGTGTGAGAAGATATCTGTGCTCTGGGAATCTGTAATAAAAGAGATAGAAAGTAAAATCCCTGTGAAGGTACCTCGTATGATAGAGTTTATACTGCTGGGAGCCATTGGTAATATGGGGAAATTTGAGCGCCTGCTACATCGGATTTTATTCTTCGCCAGACTGACCATACTAAGGAATTGGATATCCCCTAAAGAATTGCAGATAGAGGAATGGAAGGAAGGGTTAAAAATCATGAAAAATAAGGAGTTCAGATGGATGAGGAGTAAGAAGGGACAAAGAGAATGTAGAAAAATTTGGAATGTATGGTAGACTTAAACATAGACAACTGTTTATAAAAACAAAAAGAAAAGAGAATCCCTTTTTAAAAAAAAAAAAAATTTTCTTCTCTTTTTCTTCCTCTTTCCTCTTTCCTCTTCTCGGTGCCAGTAGGTGGGGTGGGGGTGGGGTGTTAATAATGATTAGGTATACTTCTCAGATGTAAACAAGTATAAGAATGGCTATTTGGCCTTTTTGTCTTTTGTCTTTTTTTGATTGGCGACGTTGTTATATCTGAATTGTACTTTTGTAAATTTTTTATTATTAAAATAAAGGAAAAAAAAAAGTAAAAAAAAAAAAAAAAAAAAAAAAGGTTGTCAGGCAGGGAAGTGCCAGGACGTGCGCAGAGAAGGGGCAGAGGCCTACATACGTCTGGCAGAGTTAGCAGCAGACTTGGGGCGAGTGGCAGCAGGAGTCGCAGCAATAGGCCTGAGATCCCGTTAACACCCAGCGGTCGTGTCGTCGACCCATCTCTCCTCGTCAATTGGTTTGCACACTCATCCCCATCATCACAAGCAACATGTGACAACCCCAGTCAAGAGTCGGTGGGCAGAAAGTGAAGCGTGGCCAGGGTCCCAATCTCGGCACCACGGCCCTGCGTCAACACATGATTCGCCACCATAAAGCGGCCTGGGATAACCGTGGCTCCGAGGTAGTGGTCCAACCTGCCGCATCACCCAGTGGCCATCCGCTCCCTCCGTCATCCAGCCAAGGCTCCACCACCTCAGCCGAAGGGAGCATTGTGTCAAACCATCCTTCTTGTGCTCCTGCTTCCTCCGCTTGTAGTCAGCCATTCCGCCAACAATCGATCGGCGAAGCCATGTCCAAGAGACAACAGTATGCGCCCACTCATCCAACGGCACAGAAGTTGAATGTGCTCCTGTCCAAGTTGCTGGTGTTGCAGTCCCTCCCTTTCCAACTGGTGGACTCTGCAGCTTTCAGGGAATTGATGGCTTGTGCCGAGCCGAGGTGGAGAGTCCCAAGCCGTCATTTGTTTGCGAAGAAGGCAGTACCAGCCCTGCATAAGTTTGTACGAGAGAAGGTGAGCCAGTCCTTGAGCCTGTCGGTGTGTTCAAAAGTGCACGGCAGCGCCGATGTGTGGAGCTGTAACTACGGGCAGGGACAATACATGTCTTTTACGGCCCACTGGGTAAATGTTGTTCCTGCACAGCCACAGCAGCAACTTGGACAGGTCACACCGCTTCCTCCTCCACGCTCTCGCTCCCAGGCAGTTGGTCCTTTTACAGTGTGCGCCTCCTCCTCCCCCGTGTCCTCGGCCTCCACTGCGCATCCAAATCTGGTGGCCCTTCATCATACCACGTGTGTAGGGCACAGCGGTGTCAAGCCGTCCTTCACATGGTTTGCCTTGGCGGACGGAGTCACACAGGGGAGGAACTGCTGAAGTTCATTAGGGAAGAAATCCGAGTATGGCTTACTCCACGAAATCTGGAAATGGGAACCATGGTGACCGACAATGGGAAGAACATTGTGGCCGCGCTGCGACAAGGAAGTGTGAACCATTCGCCCTGCATGGCACACGTGTTGAATCTGGTTGTCAAGAAGTTCATCAAGTCTTCACCCCATTTGCAAGACGTCCTGACAATGGCAAGGAAACTGTGCATGCACTTCAGCCACTCGTACACCACCAAGCACACTTTGCTTGAGTTGCAGCGTCAGAACGGTATCCCACAACATAGTCTCATTTGTGACGTTGCGACACGTTGGAATTCCACCCTCCATATGTTGGACAGACTATACAAATAAAGAAAAGTCATCACAGATTTTTTGATGATACAAGCAGATAGGAGTACTCCCCTGTGTAACTTCAATGTGAACGAGTGGCAGCTCATACGTGACACCTGCCGTTTGCTGAGGCCCTTTGAGGAAGCCACATTTTTTGTTAGTCGCTCGAATTACGCCATGAGCGACGTAATTCCACTCCTACATTTACTCTAAAAAATTATTGAAAACATGGCTGGTCACTGCAATGGAGATGTTGCGCCTACATCAGAAGGCTACATGAGTCCTGTGGGGGATGAACTGGAGGAGGATGATGAGGGGCAGAGCGGAGTACAGTTTACGGTGGATGAGATGGCCGGTGTTTCTGGTCATTGGACAGGAGGGGAGGAGCAGGAGCAGCCAGAGGAGCTGGAGGGTTATTACGAGGGAGGTGAGACAGAGGACCCAGACACACCGTGGCAGTATGCAGTGGAGATGGAGGCAGGTAGTCCCAGTGAGTCACTGTCACAAATGGCACGATGCATGCTGAGTTGCTTGCGTAGTGACCCCCGAATTGTCAAAATTTGTCAGCGCGATGACTTCTGGATCTCCACCTTATTAGACCCTCGCTACCGGCCCAGAATGGGGGCCTTTTTTACACCTACTGAGAGGGAGGATAAACTGACCTACTTCAGGGAGCTTCTACGTAGTCGGTTGGCCGATGCCTATCGGCCACATGGTCCATCCACTCGCAGGTCTGACTCGGGGGGCCCTCTGCGCTCACCTTCCACTGCCACGGCTGCTGGGGAGGGGAGGGGTGGCAGGAGCAGTACCGGCTCAATCAGCAGCAGCCTGAGTCTACAGTTGCTGATGAGTAGCTTCCTTCAGCGGCATAGTGAAGCTACTCATCAGTAGCAGGTGGACATGGAGCAGGACCTGAACCAGCAGGTGATGGCTTACCTCAACATGACCCTGCAACAACCGTTGAAGATCCGCTTGACTTCTGGGCAGCCAAACTCAATTTATGGCCGCAACTAGCGGAGTTTGCCCTGGAAAAGCTGTCCTGCCCGGCCAGTAGTGTGCCATCAGAGCGGGTGTTTAGTCCGGCCGGGGCCATAGTCACCCCAAGGCGAACTCGTCTGTCCACTAAAAATGTGGAGAGACTGACGTTTGTCAAGATGAGTCAGGGATGGATCAGCCAGGATTTCCAGCCACCAATGACAGATGGGTCTGAGTAGATTGACCATGCTCCTACAACAAAATTTTCTCTATTGTGGTTGGTTATGAAACCCTCTGGGGCAGACCTGGGGATTGTACAGCCCGCTTGACACATACGCCCCTTTGATTGGCTCTGACCGGCCCGCGCTGATTGGGGGACAACTATGCTGCCTAATCTGGGGGACAACTATGCTTCCTAATCTGAGGGACAAGTATGCTCCTAATCTGGGTGACATCTATGCTGCCTAATCTGGGGGACAACTATGGTCCTAATCTGGAGGACATCTATGCTGCCTAATCTGGGGGACAACTATGCTCCTAATATGGGGAAAACTGAAGCTTCTGGCTTCGGGCCTATAATTTTTTGAAGTTTAGCAGTAGCTAAATACATGCTTAATGCAAATGTAAACATTGATATTTAAATGTAAGGGGTTATGAAAACCTCTTGGGTACTGCAAATGCATGCTCCAGACTCATTCTGTGTCTTTCAGGAACTACTTGCCTCCCTGGTGCCTCTGGCCTTGGGCCTTAAATTTATGGATGTTTAGCAGTAGCTAAATACGTGCTTAATGCAAATTTCTTTTCAATTGTTTTTTATTATAATTTCAAGAAGTGAACATGTAAACAATCAAACACATTGAATACGGTGTTCATAAGTCGGCATTTAGAACATGTCTTAGAAGTTAACAATATAACAAACAAAGGAACAAATATGACAGAGGTAGCAGTAGTAGCCTTTTGATTTCAGTATTTGTTAAGTGTGTGGATACAATAACAGCTCCAAAGGGGGGTGTTAAAGAATTCAATATATGCATGTACAAGCATCTTACCCTCAACCCTCTAAAGCCGTGGACATCTTCGGACTCCGCTCCGCTCCCAATAGAGTGTGTGGTCGGTTATAGCAGATGAAGAGACTCATTACATAATTTAAGTAACGTGTTGGTAATGTCAATGTAGTATAGAGGAAAGGTCAAGTGTGATCAAATTGGCATGTCCAAACATCCCATTGTTTCTTAAAGGTATTCAATTTGTTTTCTTGCCTAGCTAACACTTCCTCAAAGAGTAAGTTATATTTCACCATATGTATAATTTCAGCAATAGTGGGGACCTCCTGTGATCTCCATTTTCTAGTAACCAATAATCTAAAGTTGTGAAGGATATGGCAGATCGGGACTCTAATACTGTCAGTAAATCCATCTATCCCTATCATGAGGAGAGCTAGCTCAATGGGGATTATATAAATTGTGGGGGAAAGGGTTTGTAGAAGGGACAGCAGGTCGTCTTTAATTTTGGTTAGTTTTGGGCATTTCCAGAAAATGTGTGATAGCGACCCAACCATCCCACAACCTCTCCAACAGTTAGGATCTTGATCTGTGTACAAAGTCGCTAACTTCTTTGGTGTGAAATACCACCGGTAGTACAATTTTTCCAGCTGTTCGCCGTGTCCGGAGCATCTGGAAAAGCATTTGCCTATATGGAGGGCCTTCATCCACATTGAGGTCGGAAACATTCTCCCTAGCTCTTCTTCCCATTTTAACATATATTTCGTTTTAGAAGTGTAAGAGTCATTATTGAAGAAGGGATACAATGTACCTAAGCCCGGTTTCTGTCCAGTGGAAACAGAATCTATCAAGTCTGAAAGACACTGTGGAACTTTACACGTGGAACCGGCAAACTTCCTCATGTGTGAAGTTAATTTATCGTATGTGGCCTTCTCTGAGTCCGGAATTGCAAATAATTCTTGGAGCTTCTCAAAGGATTTGATAGAGGTTCCCTCCAGAACATCTCCAATATATGCAACTCCTAGATCAGTCCACACATCCAAAGAGATATTTTTGATGTAATGGCATAATGACACAAAGGGGATTCTGCGTGTGGTAAATATAAGATTTGAATCTGTTACATTTAAGGCGTCGTGCCACATCTGTAAGGAGTGTTTAGTAGTTGGCAGGATAGGTCTAATCAAGGCACTGGATCTACATGAATTAAGCCAAAGATTGCTCCAGTTTGAGATATTCGAATGTAAAGACTCAATGTCTGCCCAGACAGGCCTAACATCAGCCTCAGTTCTGCCTCTCAAAGACTGTTTGATCACTATGGCTGCTCTATAAGCTAATAAGTTGGGAACACCAGAACCCCCATTAGCTGATGATCTTTGGAGAATTTTTGCTGCTATTCTGGGTCGACTCCCTCCCCAAATTAATTTGGATATCAGTGACTGCAGTTTCGTGATGTATTTTTTAGGAATATTTATAGGGATAGTTCTGAAAAGGTATAGAATTTTAGGTAGGTAGAGCATTTTAAATAGCACCTTACGCCAAAGCCAACTCCAGTATTTATGAAAGGTATTGTTTAATTCTAGTTGTAGTGAGTTGGTAAATGTGGGGAAATTGGCATCTATTAAGGTGTGATGGGATTTGGTGATATTTATGCCCAAGTAAGGGATGGAAGACGAAGCCCATCTATACGGAAATCTAGAAGAGATCTGTGTAACAATTTGATCCGGGAGGTTAATGTTAAGGAGGAGAGATTTTGATTCATTAATTTTATAGTAAGTGAGACTACCAAAAACCTGAATGTGAGATCTGACTGCAGATAAAGAACCCAGTGGGTTCGTCAGTAAGAGTAAGACGTCGTCCGCATAAAGGCTGATTTTGTGTTGTGATTTACCCACTGAAATCCCCTCAAAACGGGAATCCTCTCTGATTTTTGAAGCTAACGTTTCCATAACCATAACAAAGATTAGAGGGGAGAGCGGACAACCCTGTCTAGTCCCATTGGTGATTTTAAAGGGAGCTGACAAGATCCTGTTTACATAAATTGAGGCTGAGGGGTCCCCATACAGGGCCCAAATAGCATGAATAAACGATTCAGGGATTTTAAATCTACGGAGGGTCTCTCTGGCAAAGAGCCAATTCACCCGATCGAACGCCTTCTCCGCATCCAAGGAGAGGAGCAGAGAAGGCGTCCGACCAAGACCCGCAATCGACATCAAATTCAGCACCCTCCTGATCCCATTCTCCGCCAGTCGCCCCCTCACAAAGCCTACCTGATCTTTATTAATGATTTCAGGGAGGAACTGCGAGAGTCTATTGGCCAAGATTTTTGCATATAACTTGATGTCCACATTCAGCAATGATATGGGTCTCAAATTAGTGGGCCAATCCAGGACCTTCCCCACCTTAGGTAGGGTAACGATCGTGGCTTTCACCATTTCAGGAGGGAAATGTTTCCCCTGAAGAACACTGTTAAACATGGACACCAAATGTGGTAATAGAACTGGGGACATCAGCTTGTAGTATTCTGCATTAAAGCCATCTGGGCCTGGGGACTTTCTCATCTTTAGGGAGCTTATAGTTTTACGGATTTCATCCAAGGTAAAGGGTTTGGAAATTAAACTAGCATCTTCAGAGGAAATACCTTTCAAGTCACAAGATTGTAAATAGTCTCGTATTTTTACAATATCGGGTGGGAGTATGTTATGGTCAGACTTTAAATTATAAAGGTCACTGTAATACTCACTTATTTTATCAGCGATTTTCTGGGGGTGCGTTATTTTAGGGGAACCATCTGGAGGACTCAAGAAAGGAATTTTACTTTTTGTTTGTTTCTGTTTTGCTAATTTCGCCATTAAATTAGTTGGTTTGTTAAGGTTTTGGTAGTAATATGCTCTTGAGTTTCTAGTATATTTATCAAATTTTTCTTGTAGCAATTTAGCTAGTTTCAGACGTTCGGATCTGAGAGAGAGTAGAGTATTTAAATTGGAGGTCTGTAATTTATGTGCAGCTTCCAACTTTTTAATGTTCTCTAACGTCGCTGAAATATTTTTATTATATAATTGTTTTGCTTTGGCAGTGTATTTCAACAAAATGCTTCTAGCAAAGGCCTTGTGGGCACACCACAAAGTTGTTGGGTCCAATACCGAATTCTCATTAATTTTGAAAAACTCAGTGAGTTCGCCTTGCAAGGATTCTATATTTTTAGGGTTATTCATAACAAACGAATTCACTCTCCACTGATATACGTTAGAGGGAAAATTTGGAACGTTGATGTGCATGTACAGAGGCGCATGGTCCGACCACGAAATTGCACCAATAGTGCAATTAACAACATCCCTGATAGACCAGATATTCGTAAGGAAATAGTCTATCCTCGTATATATATTATGAGGGGTCGAATAATATGTAAAATCTTTTTCGTTATCATGCATGCACCTCCACACATCCAGAAGTTCACTATCTCTCAACCATTTGTTTAGTTGGATTGGTGCGGAGCGGGAAGTTGAAGTGGAGTCCATGGACGCATCATTGATCGCGTTCATATCTCCGCATATAATTAGCTTGCCCTGAAGATATTTATGTGTCCTTTTTAACAAAGAGTTCAGAAAATGAATCTGTCTTGTGTTTGGTACGTAAGTATTGACTATAGTGAAGAGAACATTATTAATAGTACATATTAAGATTATGTATCTTCCTCCCTTATCAGTGATGAATTTATGCTCCACAAATGTTACGGAATCTCTGATCGCTATTAATACACCAGCCCTTTTTGAGGGTGCGTTGGATAAGTATATGTGGGGGTAGTTTCTGTGTGTTATGTTCGGGTAATCTTCACCTCTCAGGTGAGTCTCTTGGATACACGCAACATCTATGGAGGCCTTCTTCAAATCCGACCACATGAAAGATCTCTTGTGTGGACTATTTAAGCCTCGCACATTATGCGAGCAGAATTTAGTGCTCATATTGAGAGCAGTTTGAGTGTGTTGGAGTAACACTTACCACGTATAAAAAGATTAGATAGGAAGGAGCAGGCGGAGTCCGAGTCCCATCCAATGAGCAGACAGTAACAGCTACAGCATCTTACTTTCAAATAATGTTCCAAAACTAAACAGAAGAAACAAGTGATTAAAACAAAGTATAAAGTAAACCAGAGAGTATAAATGAAATGTGCAGAGGGATTAATTCTGCGCAGACTGGGGGAAGTCTGACATAATATGAAAATGAAAGACAAAAAAGTAAAACATTAAGTGGTAGAATACAAAGTTAAGGGGCGAATAATATTAGGTCACATCGGGGACTGTAAATATTAAACAGGTCTACCGAACCACTGGGAGTATGAGAGAGTTCAGGTCTGGTTTTCGGTCACAGATCGAGAGGAGGGGCGCATGGGCAGACCCCACTTCTTCAACAACTCTTCACCGTCTGCTGCAGAGTTCACCAGGAAAGTTTTGCTGTCATAGTTGATGATAAGCTTGGTAGGGAAGCCCCATCTATAGGCGATGGAATTGTGTCTAAGAGCAGCTGTAACATCCTGAAGCTGTTTTCTCGCCTGTAGAGTGAACTGCGATAAGTCTGCAAAGACTTGAATGTCTTTATAAAGAATCGGAATGTCAGGAGCCTTTTTCCTCATGTTCTTCATCAATTTTTCTTTAGTATGGAAAAAATGTATCCTGGCGATGACATCTCTGGGGATTATGTCAGGAAGGCCTCTTGGCTTTGGTAATCTGTGGACTCGATCAATAATTAAATCATGAGCACTGCTTTCAGGGACCATGGTCTTGATGAAGTCCTTGATGTATTTTTCCAGCATATCTGCTGAATAATCTTCACTTATGCCTCTGAACTTGACGTTATTTCGTCTATTTCTGTCTTCAATATCTGCCACTTTCATGCGAAGTTTCTCCAATTCATTTTTAGTAATTGTATGGTCATCTACTAAATTGTTATGGGCTTCAGCAAATTCCCCCACTTTAGTTTCAACGTGTTGTATTTTTTCCTCCACCACTTCTACTCTTTTAGTAGTCTCAGCGGAGGCAGCAGCAAATTCTCTTTTGAAAGCTTTGTGAAGCATTAACATGGTCTCTTTGATGAAGGACTCAGAGGCAGCTTCTTCAGAAGTATTTAGAGTATTCATAGCGTCCTCAAATTCAATTTCCTGAGATTGTTGGGAAGATGTCGTAGCTGGGCCATCCTCCCA
This sequence comes from Hyla sarda, assembly GCF_029499605.1. Taxonomy (NCBI): domain Eukaryota; kingdom Metazoa; phylum Chordata; class Amphibia; order Anura; family Hylidae; genus Hyla; species Hyla sarda. Next base: position 105,847,907 of record NC_079198.1, on the reverse strand, counting down.
TTTGGTTTTTTGTTTTGCAGGACTATTAGATGGGGATGAGTTAGCATATCTTGGGCTGCTAGTAGGTTGAGAAGTTTCATCCTGGTCTTGTATGTCTTCAAGTGCAGCAAATTTGTTTCTGGTGGTGATGGTAGAGTGATTCCTGACTTTGTACTTTTTGTCTGAAGACATGTTTTTTTCTGTGAAATCTTTACAGGAGGAGGCGGAGTTCCGTTTTGGAGTTAGTTTATTATCTTTCAGAGAATTTGCAGTATGTTTCAGGTTTGTGAGGCTGGATCTGTGTTTTGTCATATCACTAGAGAATTGACTAGAATAGAAGTGGTAGCGGTCAGGTGCGTAACAGTTGTTCATCCGCTTAGGTACAGAGCGAGTATGACTGTGTATCTAGATAATATGCAGCAAGCACTAATTCTGGCGGATTATTCACATGAGGGCTTTCAGATGTAAGCTATATTCAGTTTACCCACTTATCCAATAGTCCACAGAACATATAAGGTAAACGGTAAGTAGTAGCTAGAGTTCAGATTCACAGGAGGGCTTTCAGATGTAAGCTATATTCAGTTTACCCACTGAGCCAATAGTCCACAGAACATATAAGGCAAACGGTAAGTAGTAGCTAGAGTTCAGATATAGTATATTAAGTTCGGGTTTAGATGAAGCATAAATGGAGTGGCAGGAAATCAAGTATGACGCACCTCCAGTGCCAGGTGTGAGAAGATGGAGGTAAAGATTCAGGTAGTCAGATCCCTGAAGCTGAGGTACTGCAGCACATAAACACTGTTCAATCCAAGGAACACAGACCATAAGATGCAATGTCTATATGTGAGGCCATGTAATTATGTCAGGTCTTTTGAAGTGGGTACAGGGGTCCAGATATGGATGCAGGGATTGTAAAGTGTATAGAGTGATTATCCCTGGAGAGATGTAAAATTCCGCGGGCCCTGTGGTATGTAGTAAGCTATTCACTTGCCAGGCATCGGAGGTTATTTGGAGTCCACACAGGGACCGGAGCGGGTCCCGTCAGTTAGCTCGATCCCGCTGCCCCGCAGAATCTCCGCTCTTCCAGGAGTAGGCAGCCTCAGTCCTCACATGCGCCGTGACAACAGCCCGGTGCGTCCAAGATGGACGCTGGTACTTTACTTCCGGGTTCTTCCAGAGCCTTCGCGTGCCTGTATAGTCGCGCGCACCAGGCGACGGCTGGTATGCACTTGTGTCCGTGCGCTAATGGCGGTCACGGGCCAGGAGAGAACCCTGCTAGCAGTGCCCTCCACAGGAGCCTCCGACCGTAGGTTTGAGAATGCAGGGGACAAAGCGGGCTCGGGCCGGGGCGGTATGTGCTAGTGTACCTGCAAGGTCAGGCGTTGAATGAACTCCGGGTCTCCGCAACAGCACCGCAATCCGCTTGCGGTCTAGCAAGTAGCACCACAGTAGTCCCTCACCCTTCAGGGTGTCAGAGGAGAAGGTCCCGATGTGTAAAGTCGCTTTCAGTCGCTTTAAAGCCCCTAGTTAGCCCGGAGCTCTCACTCCATGCAGCCTCCGGCTCAGCGTCCAAGCTCCGCCCCCGCTTAATGCAAATTTCAACAATGATCGTTAAATTCTCAGCGCTCTGCCAGGGCCTTCTCCTACCCCGCCTGGGCCGATCCGAGGACCTCACTAACCAACTCACTAACTAATCCAATCGCTTATAGCGACGGGCGGTGTGTACAAAGGGCAGGGACTTAATAAAGCCAGCTTATGACCCTCACTTACTGGTAATTCCTCGTTTTAAGATTAAATAATTGCAATCACAGATCCCTATTACGAACTGGTTTCAGCGTGCAACACGCACCTGTCCTTGAAAAGATAGAGACACGCTAATCCGTTCAGTGGAGCGCTAGTGCGGCCCAGGACATCTCAGGCCATAACACACCTGTTATTGCTCGATCTCGCAATTGATCGGGCAAGGTAAGGGGTTATTAAAGCCTCTTGGGTACTGCTGAGGCCTACTCCTGACTGCTCCTGGTGCAATATATGGGATAATTAAACACTCTTGGGTAGTGTTATTGTTAAATTTACTGGTAATTTTATCAGTAATAAAATTGAATTTTGCAGAATGCTAACCGTTACACAACGGAACGCTTGTTGCGTGTGATTTTTTAATGAAAAAAAAAAATAGATAGAGAGGGATTAACTCTGCTTAATCATTTTTGGAGAATAGAATCCTTTTGCCATCTGATTTTTTGGAGACAGATGCACTTACACACATGTAATAATTTTTTTAACCAAATTTCAAACATTGTGTGGTTTATTACTTTTGAGAAGAATGTCTTTGGGTGGTACCCATCCTGCATTATAGAGTCTTCTGAACTGCTGTATATGCGCTTGTTTTAAAAAAAAAAAAAGGTATTTTGTCTGACAATTTCGATAAAATTTTGCGTTTTTTTGGGGTGGATTGTGAAGCCCGGGTGACGGGTGTGTAGTGTGTACTCGTGCATCAGTCAATTCCAGTCTGTGTCCGTTAGGCAATATATGGGTTACTGATGCAGCAGAGGTGGGGCCTTGGTCTTGGAATTTCAATTATTTAAAAAAATTGAACATATTGTGTGGTTTATTATGTTATAGAAGAATGTCTTTGAGTGGTCCACCGTCCTGCATTATAGAGTCTTCTGAACTGCTGTATATGCGCTTGACAAAAGGTATTTTGTCAGACAATTTTAAAAAAAAATTGCGTTTTTTTGGGGTGGATTGTGAAGCCCGGGTGACGGGTTTGTAGTGTGTACTCGTGCATCAGTCAACTCCAGTCTGTGTCCGTTAGGCAATATATGGGTTACTGATTAGTGTTTCTCACGAATATTCGCAATTCGAATATTATTCGCGAATATCGCATATTCGCGAATTCGCGAATATAGCGAATATAGCGCTATATATTCGTAATTACGAATATTCGTATTTATTTTTTTTTTTCACAGTACACATCACAGTGATCACCCCTCTCTGCTTCCAGCTTGTGTGGTGTAGAGGCTGTAATACTACTGTGTGAGACTGGCGTGCGAAAATTCGCATGTGCGAAAATTCACATATGCTAATTTTCGCATATGCGAATTCCCGCGTATGCTAATTTTGTATATGCTAATATTCACACATGTTAATTTTCGCATACGCGAATTTTCGCATATGCGAAAATAAAACGAGAACATAACGAATATGCGAATATTCGCGAATATATGACGAATATTCGTCCATATATTCGCGAATATTCGGGAATTCGAATATGGCCTATGCCGCTCAACACTATTACTGATGCAGCAGAGGTGGGGCCTTGTTCTTGGAATTTCAATTATTTAAAAAAATTGAACATATTGTGTGGTTTATTATATTATAGAAGAATGTCTTTGGGTGGTCCACCATCCTGCATTATAGAGTCTTCTGAACTGCTGTATATGCGCTTGTTCTTTTAAAAAAAAGGTATTTTGTCAGACAATTTCGATAAAATTTTGCGTTTTTTTGGGGTGGATTGTGAAGCCCGGGTGATGGGTGTGTAGTGTGTACTTGTGCATAAGTCAACTCCAGTCTGTGTCCGTTAGGCAATATATGGGTTACTGATGCAGCAGAGGTGGGGCCTTGGTCTTGGAATTTCAATTATTTAAAAAAAATTTGAACATATTGTGTGGTTTATTATATTATAGAAGAATGTCTTTGGGTGGTCCACCGTCCTGCATTATAGAGTCTTCTGAACTGCTGTATATGCGCTTGTTTTAACAAAAAAATATTTTGTCAGACAATTTCAAAAGAAATTTGCGTTTTTTTGGGGGTGGATTGTGAAGCCTGGGTGATGGGTGTGTAGTGTGTACTCGTACATCAGTCAACTCCAGTCTGTGTCCGTTAGGCTATATATGGGTTACTGATGCAGCAGAGGCCTTGGTCTTGGAATTTCAATTATTTAAAAAAATGTGAACATATTGTGTGGTTTATTATATTATAGAAGAATGTCTTTGGGTGGTCCACCGTCCTGCATTATAGAGTCTTCTGAACTGCTGCATATGCGCTTGTTTTAACAAAAAGGTATTTTGTCAGACAATTTAAAAAAAATTAGCGTTTTTTTGGGGTGGATTGTGAAGCCCGGGTGTGTACTCGTGCATCAGCCAACTCCAGCCTGTGTCTTTCAGGCAATCTATGGGTTACTGATGCAGCTGAGGTGGGGCCTGGGTCTAGGAATTTCAATAAAAAAAAAAAAAATCAACAATTATGTGGTTCATTATTTTTGAGAAGAAATTCTTTGGGTCTTTCCAACGTCCTGCCTTATAGAGTCTTCTGAAATGTTGGATATGCGCTTGTGCTTACACAAAGTTGTAAATAAAATAAAAAATTATACAATTTTGTTGATTTTGGGGAGGACTGTGAAGCCCTGTGTGTACTGGTGCATCAGCCAACTCCAGGCTTTGTCCTTCAGGCAATAAATGGGTTCCTGATGCCGCAGAGGTGGGGCCTGGGTCTGGGAATTTAAAATTTTTGGATTGCGGGTGCTACAAAAAAAGATGGACACACCCTAATCCGTTCAGTGGAGCGCGCCTGCGGCCCCGGACATCTGAGGGCATAACACATATGTTATTGCTCGATCTCAGGAGAAGGGGGTTCATCATCGGGAGAAGAGAGTTGCAGGTTGCCCTTGAGTCAGCAAGGCGGTAGCACGTTTGGCAGTCAGCGTGGTGTGGCAGTAGTGGAAATTCTGAAGCCAAACGTGCCCGGGGGAGACCACCTGCTTCGCGGCAGCTTACCTTTCCGGGAGTTAGCGGGTTACCAGCACCGGTCGATGAAAGATAGAGACACGCTAATCCTTTCAGTGGAGCGCGCCTGCGGCCCCGGAAATCAGAGGGCATAACACACCTGGTATTGCTTGATCTCGCAATTGATCGTGCAAAGGTAGGGGGGTTATTAAAGCCTCTTGGGTACTGCTGAGGCCTAATCTTGACTGCTCCTGGTGCAATGTATGGGGTAATTAAACACTCTTGGGTAGTGTTTTTTTTAATTTACTGATAATTTTATCAGTAATAAAATTGAATTTTCCAGAATGCTAATTGTTACACAACGGAACGCTTGTTGCGTGTGATTTTTTAATGAAAAAAAATTATAAAAATACGGACAGGGATTAACTCTGCTTCATCATTTTGGGCGAAAAAAGTCCTTTGGTGAACTGATCTTTTGGAGACAGATGCGCTTACACACATATTGAATCAGTTTTTGGGAAAAAATGTCAAACATTGTGTGGTTTATTATTTTTGGGAAGAATGTCTTTGGGTGGTCCACCGTCCTGCATTATAGAGTCTTGTGAACTGTTGGATATGTGCTTGTTCTTACACAAAGGTATTTCTTTAAAAAATGTCTAAAATGTTGTTGTTTTTTGGAGGGGATTGTGAAGCCCGGGTGTGTACTGGTGCATCAGCCAACTCCAGGCTGTGTCCTTCAGGCAATATATGGGTTCCTGATGCCGCAGAGGTGGGGCCTGGGTCTTGAAATTTCAAATTTTTGGATAATGGGTGCTACCAATGAGAAATCTTTGACAAAAATTTCATATATTGTGTTGGTTTTTTGGGGGGGATTGTGAAGCCCTGGTGTGTAGTGTACTAGTGCATCAGCCAACTCCACGCTATGCCATTCAGCCACTAAATGGTCTCCTCTTGCCACGCTATGTCCACGCTATGTCATTCAGTCACTATATGGTCTCCTGACACTGAGGCCACCACCAGGCTCTGTCATTGTGCTGCTGTGCGGCAGTGATTCTAAGAGTGATACCGGTAATCTGCATGCTATTCTGAATAACAGTATTATTTCACTACCCCAGCACACTCCATATGCGTTTTAAGACACAGCAAAGTGTTCTATACCCCTATAGAGGCTGTATGAAGGCTAGAAATAGCCTTTTTCGGCCGAATCGAATTTTTGAAAAGTTCGCTCATCTCTAATCGTCACCACAGTACACGGGGCACCGTAAACGGCTATCCGGCGCCAGCTGAAGCAGTCTGTGCTGCCGGATAGCCGTTTATGCGATGGCCCCCACACACAAAAGCATCGTATGTTGATGCTGCCTTCAACATGCGATGGCCTCTGAGAGATTATCGTATGTCGATTTAGGGTACCTAGTGCTACTATAAAAAAAAATTTGGCCCAAACTCAGCAGCATCAGTAAACCATATATTGGCTGAATGACACAGCACGGAGTTGGCTGAAGCCAGAGGAAACCATATAGTGTCTGAATGGCACAGCCTGGAGCTGGCAGCAGCATGAGTAGACACTAGGGCTTCATAATCCCTAAGATTAAAAGATGAATTCTGAAATTTAAACTGAAGATTTTGGGTAGCTAGTGCTACCATAATCATTTTTTTATTCCCAGACCTAGGCCTAGCAGCATCAGTAAACCATACATTGCCTGAATGACACAGCCTGGAGTTGGCTGAAGCATGAGGAGACCATATGGTGTCTGAATGGCCCAGCCAGAAGTTGGCAGCAGCATAAGTAGACACTAGAGCTTCACAATCCCTAAGATTAAAAGATGAATTCTGAAATTTAAACTGAAGATTTTGGGTAGCTAGTGCTACCATAACAAAAATTTTATTCCCAGACCCAGGCCCAGCATCATCAGTAAACCATATATTACCTGAATGGCACAGACTGCAGTTGGCAGCACCATGATTAGACACTAGGGCTTCACAATCCCTAAGATTAAAAGATGAATTCTGAAATGTAAACTGAAGATTTTGGATAGCTAGTGCTGCCATAACAAAATTTTTAGTCCCAGGCCCAGCAGCATTAGTAAACCATTTATTGCCTGAATGACACAGCCTGGAGTTGGCTGAAGCATGAGGAGACCATATAGTGTCTGAATGGCAAAGCCTGGAGTTGGCAGCAGCATGAGTAGACACTAGGGCTTCACAATCCCTAAGAATAAAAGATGAATTCTGACATTTAAACTGAAGATTTTGGGTAGCTAGTGCTACCATAACAACATTTTTTTTTCCAGACCCAGGCGTGTGGGTACTAAGGACCAAATCTAACAAGAAGTCACATGTCACGTGGCAGCACAATGACAGAGCCTGAAGGTGGAGACAATATAGTGGCTGAATGACTGCCTGGAGTTTGTGGCAGCATAGGGAGACCATATAGTGTCTGAATGGCACAGCCTGGAGGTGGCTGAAGCATGAGCAGACAATATAGTGTCTGAATGGCACAGCCCAGAGGTGGCTGAAGCATGAGGATACCATATAGTGGCTGAATGGCACAGCCTGGAGGTGGCATCAGGAGTCATGAAAGTGACCCTAATGCAAGGAATTTCTGAAACTGGGGACGAGCACCTTAATTATGTTTTGAAGTATCCATGGCAGCACAATGAGAGAGCCTGGAGGTGGTAGCATCAGCATGAGGAGACCATAGAGCAGCACAATTAGAGAGCCTGGACGTGGCAGCATCAGCATGAGGAGACCATATCGCGGCACAATGAAAGAGCCTGGAGGTGGAAGCATCAGCATGAGGAGACCATATGGTGGCACAATGACAAAGCATGGAGGTGGTAGCATTAGCATGAGGAGACCATAGAGCAGCATTTTGAGAGAGCCTGGAGTTGGTAGCATTAGCATGAGGAGACCATAGACCAGCACAATGACAGAGCCTGGAGGTTGTAGCATTAGCATGAGGAGACCATAGAGTGGCAAAATGACAGAGCCTGGAGGTGACAGCAGCAGCATGAGGGCCATGCTAACTGAGGGTTGAGTCTGAGGAACCCACCGAATGTTGACTTGGGGTGTCGGATGTCACTTGGGATGAAATGGATGACCGGGGGAACCTCACTTGGGATGAAGTGGGTGACCGAGTGAACCGATCAATCACAGCTGCTGGGTTGCTGGTCGCGACACGACTTCTAGCTGACACCGGGAGCTCAGCAGACCTCTCACTCCGACTCAGGCTGCCACACACCCCTACTCTTCTGCGACCTCTGCCTGCGCCTAATGAATTTAGGCTACTGCCACTCTTCTGTGCACGTCCTGGCACTACTCTGCCTGACATACTTATTGCGTATATGAGAGGAGTACAATACGCTTCACTACGCTTAAAACAGTATTTGTCTAGAACAGCAGCAGGTGTGTACTATTGGCTGTCCTTTCACAGTATCTAGGCCCTTGACAGATTAACAAGTACAAAATAGTACACTACTTAGATGTAGGTATGTGGTATACACCTATGAGGGCAGATAAATTTGCTACAGTACACTTAAAAAAGAATCTGAGTACACCACCAGCCGGTGAGTAGGTTTGCCTGGACTTTCACAGTATCTAGGCCCTTGACAGATTAACAGGTTTAAAATAGTACAGTACTTAGATGTAGGTATGTGGTATGCACTTATGAGGGCAGAAAAATGCGCTACTGTATGCTTAATAAACGTATTGGAGTAAAACACCAGCCGGTGACTACTTTTGGCTGTCCTTTCACAGTATGTAGGCCCTTGACAGATTAACAGGTAAAAAATAGTACACTACTTAGATGTACGTATGCAGTATGCACTTATGAGGGCAGAAAAATGCGCTACAGTACGCCTAAAAACTCAGTATTTTTGTACACAGCAGGTGATAACTCGCGCTACAGTACCCTTTAAATAAACATATTTTTGTAAAACACCAGCAGTACACAATGGTGCTGCAGCCAAAAAAAAGCTGTGTACTAAACACAAAATTGCACTCTGTCAAAGACTATTAGGAATGGACTGCTGGGTATTATACCGTCTAAAGACTAGTACAACCAGCAGATGATTTTTTGAGGAACAAAGACACTGAATTGCGATGAAAAATTATTCCTGCCTCCTCTGCTAAGGTTTACGAAGTTGATGCAGCTTCTTGAAATGTATGAGGCAACTCACACCTATCTGCCCCTCTCTGTAATACAATGCTGAAGAAAGTGACTGGGAGGTCAATGCCTGCAGCTGCAGTAAAAATCCTTTTCAGTGAAAAAAACAATGCTCTCCATCCACGAGAACGCTGATGTGACTCGGAGGATGTTAAACGCTGCTGGACTGCGCTTTTCTCTGCTGTAACACACACACACAGGCTCAGCCTCCTATGATCCTTTTGCAGTGCATTGTAATGAAGTGAGGAACCAGAATTATGGCTGACGATTACATAGGGCTATGACACCACAGGGGTGACTGGCTGCTGATAGGCTGCATCCTGCTTGTGATTCAGGGTCATCCCGCCTACTTCCCTTCCCGCCTTGCCTTCCCATCTTCCCATAGTTCCTTGCCCCATGTACTGACATGTGGATCTGCCATTTTAGATGCCCTGGAGCCTGCACTGCAGTGAATGGAGTTTAATAAAGCGATTCACGTTATAGAATCACAGCGATATTCGCATTCATTGCAAATCAAATATTTCCTGAAATTCGTAACGAATTCGGGCTCGTCAGCTTCGATTCACTCATCTCTAGGTGTCACACTATGCCTAAGGAAAAAAAAACAATAGCGCTGATGGACAGCCGGCCTGTATTTGGATTTAGTTAGCAGCACAAAAGTATGATAACCACAACTTTTGGCATTTGCAACATACAGTGATGTGATTTATATTGTCACTTTAATAGGTACAGATGTCTTTTCAATCCTCAGAGTTACCTGTAACAATTCACAAGTCTGTCTAAGTATTCTGCCCATCAGTGTGCATTCATTAACAGTGCCAAAGGTTATGATAGGGGTACACCTACAGCATCAGAACCAGCTTCTGGAGATAAATAATGTAAGAAAAACAAACTGAGTTTTTAAATACAGTACCAGAGCCAAGCACAGTAAATTAGTACAGTACCACAACCAAGTACAATAAAAAAGTATAGTACTAGAACCAAGCACAGTAAATACAGTACCAAAACCAAGTGCAGTAATTAAACACAGTATCAGAACCAAGCATAGTAAATCAATACAGTACCAAAACAAAGCACAGAAGAAAGTATAGGGTACAGTACCATGAACAAGTACAGTAAGTAAGTACAGCAAAATTGCTAAGCAGACTACATGAGTACAGCATCAGAACTAAGAGCAGTTTATATATATATATATATATATATATATATATATATATATATTAGTACCAGAGCTAAGCTTAATACATGAGTATGAGAAATAAGCTCAGACATATATACAGTATCAGAATCCTTCACTGTTAATAAATATTCCACTTAATGTAACTAGGGATGAGCGAATCGAATCTGACGAATCCGAATTCGTTACGAATTTCAGGAAAAATTCGCTTTGCACCGAATGCGAATATTGCCACAGGTCGATCGCACAAATCGCTTCATTAAACTTCTCTTGAGCAGCGATTCACCTCAAGCCCAAATCCAGCCTAGAAGCACTGATAGGGAAGGGAGAGAGTTTGAGAAAGTGCAATTGTGGTTGTATTACAGCAGCGATTCACCCCAAGCCCAAATCCAGCCTAGAAGCACTGATAGGGAAGGGAGAGAGATTGAGAGAGAGAGTGCAATTTTGGGTGTAGTACACAGCGACTGTGTGCTGCAGCACTGGTGTGTACAACAACTGAAAAGCTAATAGTAGCTAGCCACTTAGGGTGAGCAGAGCACTAAAAGCCACAATCACCTGCTATTAGTGCCTAATACTGGTTGAGAAGCAAAGCGTATTGTCCTCTATTAAGTGTAACCTGTGCGTACATCGGTGGTGTACCATTTTGTTCCTGTTAATGTCTTAAGGGCCTAGTTACTGTGTAAGGCCAGGCAAAAGTACACACCTGCTGGTGTTGTAGACAAATACTGTTTTAAGCATACTGGAGAGCATTGTACTCCCCTCATAAGTGCATACCATGTACTTACAGCTAAGTGGTGTACCATTTTGTTCCTGTTAAAGTCTTAAGGTCCCAGTTACTGTGAAAGGCCAGGCAAAAGTACACACCTGCTGGTGTGTTAGACAAATACTGTTTTAAGCGTAGTGCAGCGCATTGTACCCCCCTCATAAGTGCATACCACACACATACATCTAAGTGGTGTACCACTTTGTTCCTATTAAAGTCTTAAAGGCTTAGCTAATGTGAAAGGCCAGCCAAAAGTACACACCTGCTGGTGTTGTAGACAAATACTGTTTTAAGCACAGTGGAGTGTATTGATCCCCCCCACCCCCCCCCACCCCCATATACGCACTAAGCATGTCAGGCAGTGGCAGGAAGTGGCAGGACGTGCACAGAGAAGTGTCAGAGGCTTAAATTAATCAGGCACAGGCAGAGGTCGCAGCAGACTAAGGGCGAGTGGCCGCAGGAGTCGCAGTGAGAGGCCTGAGCTCCCGGTATCAACTGGTGGTCGTGTCTCCACCAGCAACCCATCTGCTGTGATCGATTGGTTAACACGGTCATCCACTTCATCACAAGTGACATCTGACACTCCCAGTCAACCCTTAGACACAACCCTCAGTTGGCATGGCCCGGGAGCAGTCCCTGTCCTCCTTTTGCCTCTGTCCTCTGCTGTTCCCTCCCCACAGAAGTATCTTGTGCTGTGGGTTCAGCTCCACTATTTAGTGAGGACAATATACTAGAGGACAGTCAGCAGCTACTGCCCAGCCAAGAAGTGGATGAGACATCTGCTGCTTTCTCCACTATTCGAGCAAGTATTGATGAGGAAAGTGGCGTGGGAGGTGGTGTTGCGATCATTCAGGTTCCTGCAGCAGAAACTGTTGAGGAACCTAAGGATGACATCAGTGACATGCAGACACAACTCGATGATGATGATGAAGCTGATCGCACTTGGGAGCCGGGTGCAGAAGGGGCTTCATCATCATCATCAGAAGAGGGTTGCAGGTTGCCCAAGAGGCAGCAGCTGAGCCAGCAAGGTGGTAGCATGGTTGGCAGTCGGCACGGTAGCAGAAGTGGAAAGTTTGGAGCCAAACATGCCTGTGGTAGACCACCTGCTTCGCCATAGCCTACCTTCCCAGGAGGTAGGGGAACAGTGGTTCCTGGAGTCGGAGGCAGTAGCAGTCAATCAGTGTGGACTGTTGGTGGGAAAATCAGCTACTCGGCGGTGTGGCAGTTTTTCATCAAGCATCCGGAGGAGGTTAACATGGCCACATGCAAGATGTGTCTGCAGAAGGTGAAGCGTGGCCAGGGTCTTAAAGTTGTTACCACGGCCCTGCGTCACCATAAAGCGGCCTGGGGGAACCGTGGCTCCGATGTGGTGGTCCAGCCTGCTGCATCACCCAGTGGCACGCCGCTCCCTGTTTCAGCCAGCCAAGGTTCCACCACCTCAACCGAAGAGAGCTGTGTGTCATACCCATCTTCTGTCAATCCAGATGCTCCTGCTTCTCCTACTTCGAGTCAGTCATTCTGCCAGCCATCCATCAGTGAAGCCATGTCCAAGAGACAACAGTATGCGCCCACTCATCCAATGGCGCAGAAGCTGTATGTGCTCCTGTCCAGGTTGCTGGTGCTACAGTCCCTCCCTTTTTCAAGTGGTGTCCCAAGCCGTAATTTCTTTGTGAAAAAGGCAGTAGGAGCCCTGCATAATTTTTTGGAACAGAAGATGGACCAGTCCTTAAGCCTGTCGGTGTGTACCAAAGTGCACGGCAGCGCCGACGTGTGGAGCTGTAACTAGGGTCAGGGACAATGCATGTCCTTTACAGCAGTGTTGCTCGCAAATATTCGCAATGCAAATTTTATATGCGAATTCGCGAATATTCGCAAATATAGCACTATATATTTGCAATTACGAATATTCATATTTTTTTTGTTTTTTGTTTTTTTCACAGTACACATCACAGTGATCATCCCTCTCTGCTTCCAGCTTGTGTGGTGTAAAGAAGACTTCCGCATATGCTAATTAGCGAAAATAAAATGCGAATATTAGGAATATGCGAATTTAGCGAATACATGACAAATATTCATCCATATATTCGCGAAATATCGCTAATTCGAATATGGCCTATGCCGCTCAACACTAATCCTCATTAGGTGCAGCTCCAGCCTCAGCTAGTCGGGACTGGCATCCAAATATGGATTTAGGCAGTGTGCTTATGTAATCACACTGCCTACATCCTGGAAAGGGGGCAGCCAAATCCACCTGCCTAATCTGCCACTGCCCGGTATTAGAACAAAAATACAGTTTTTTAAGTTGCCAGTATAGTGCTTATACTAGCACCAACTCCAAACTGGTAATTTCTGGCTGTGCAGTCAAAGTACTGGCAGGGTACGCCAATTTAAAAAGGCTCAATAGTGCTGCAGACCGAACTGTGGAGTCCTGGTAAATTACGTATACCAGCGGAAAACCTAGTGCCTCCAGTAGGGCTACTGAAATAAATGGCACCTGCTGCGGAGAGTGTCAGGCTGACGGATACATGTAACAGACAACATAAACATGGTGTGAACCCAGCCTTCTTTACTATGTGGAAGTGTGGTGGTTGAAAAAAGGCCATAGTCCTTCAAGTTCAACCTGTATCCCTATTGAGTCCCTGAGTTGATCCAGTGGAAGGCAAAATATCTTCCTACTAGAGGTAAAAAATTCCTTCCCGACTCCAAATATGGCATCAGAATAAATCCCTGGATCAACATCCTGAAAAATAATTGTCAGAACAGAAAATTGTAGGAAAGCGCTCCAATCCACTACCAATTACTTACAATATCACAAGAAAAAGTGCATAAATGTTTAAAACACTCACCCGGTGTGTGTGGCGAACACCACCCAATTTGGATGGGTACTCCACAATACACCTAGCCAGGTACGTCTCAAAAGGAATGGCAAGGAGTCCAGTGCTTCTCAGTTATCCACCTAGAGGGAGGGTGCCAGGTATTCCGGATCCAGTGATCATGGTCCGTGTGGGCAATGATTATAGTCAAAAGAAAAAACATAAACCAGCACTCAGAGAAGACTGTATGCAAGGAACATTAATTATTCTTTTTGGGAAATTTTGGGAAATTCAATAAGCACTCACTTCACTAGGGGAAAACTGGAGATAGGCATAAATACTCAAAACCAGATCCCCCCTGGGTCCAGGACACTTTCAAACAATGTTCCCCAAACTCATACCAAACAGATGCCACTGGGTATCTTCATATCTTTTTTTTTTTTTATTATTATTTCCGCGACACGTTTCCAAGGTATAGAATCACACCTTTTTCATCAGGCTACATCATCAGGGTAGCCTGATGAAGAAGGTGTCATTCTGTACCTTGGAAACGCATCGTGAAAATAATAATAAAAAAAAAAAAGATATTAAGATACCCAGTGGCATCTGTTTGGTATGAGCTCGGGGAACATTGTTTGAAAGTGTCCTGGACCCAGGGGGGATCTGGTTTTGGGTATTTATGCCTATCTCCAGTTTTCCCCTAGTGAAGTGAGTGCTTATTGAATTGGCCTCCTTATTTCCCAAAAAGAATAATTAATGTTCCTTGCATACAGTCTTCTCTGAGTGCTGGTTTATGTTTTTTCTTTTGACTATAATCATGGATCAACATCCTGTCCCTGTAAATCTATTATCCATGACCTGTAATGTTATTACTCTCCAGAAATGCATCCAGGCCCCTTTTGAACTCTTTTAGTGAGTTCACCATGACCACCTCCTCCGGGAGAGAATTCCACAATCTCACAGTAAAACGTGGTAGGTGGAACGTGGGTAAGATGTATAGTTTGTGATGCCAAGGCACCGTTAACTTACATGGTCCGAGGTTGAAATAGCTTCTCCTGGGCCAAGCGCAGGGACAATGATGATACTGATTACTATCTTTACTGAGGCAGTACATAATTTGGTGCAGAAGGAAATGCAGAGGGATCTAGGATAGCCTGTTACCTTGCTGGGATTTGGAGTTGCAGTTGACTTATGATTAAGTAGCAGCCCAAACTGACTTGAAGTTTGTAGACTGACTGACTGACTGAAGAGAATGTCTTCCCCCAGAATTTTATGCTCAGTGCTAGGCTTTGACTTTCACCTGAGCGAGGGGGTGTCCTGAGATTGGCGGGGCTGCAGGCTTTAGCTTCTCCTCACACTTCTGCACACGGTACCTCAGCTCACAACTGAACTTGAACTGGACTGAGATTACACTAAGACTGAACAGCTCCTCCCCCTTACACTACTTAAAGGCAAATGTTGGGAGGGGGCTCCCTTTGGGGCATCAGGGTCACCTGATCCACTCTGTAGCATTCCCTTAAAGGGGTAGTCTGGTGGAAAACTATTATTTTTTTTATATCAACTGGTGCCAGAAAGTTAAACAGATTTGTAAATTACTTCTATTAAAAAATCTCCCTATGCTCCGCAGGTAGTTCTTTTCTTTTTTAATTTCTTTTCTGCCTGACCACAGTGCTCTCTGCTGACACCTCTGTCCATGTCAGGAACTATCCAGAGCAGGAGCAAATTCCCATAGCAAACCTCTCCTGACAGTTCCTGACATGGACGGAGGTGTCAGCAGAGAGCGCTTCCTGTGGAACACAGTAGCCAGGAGCAGTTGTGTGTGAAGCAGCTTTGGGTGTGTCCCTTTTTGTGTTTCTCCAGAGTTCCAGAGGCAGAGCAGGTGATTCACCAACCTTTCCCAGGGGTGTGGCAGGCTCCTTGGGAGAGTTTTCCCTGCATGGAGCCCCTGGCCTCCACTCCCCGTTCTTCCAGGCTGGCGGGGGGTGGAGAGAAAACAGCGACAGCCATTTTTCCGGCCGGAGGAAGAAGATCTGGCAGAGTCTGCAGCAATGTAGGCTCGGCTCCTCCGGCAATGGGTGCCAGCCAGAGATCCAGTGGAAGGAAGGCGAGGAGGCAAAGTATTGAGTTGTGGGCTGAGAGAGGGCCCGAAGAATCCAGCGAGACCTACTGCTCCCGCATGACCGCACGGTTTGCGGAATACGACCGCTGCGGTAGGGAGCTTAGGTTGATGAGAGAGGACCTGCGTGGAGCCCAGAATCTGGCATGCTCTGGGTCCAAAAAGAATAAACTGGAACAGAAAAAGAGGATTGCAGCCCTGAAGAAAGACATTGCAAAGATGGAGGAGAGGAGAGCAGAGATCCTGGAGGGAAGCGGTCTCTTCAGGGAGAAGATGGAGAACCGGGATCGGTTTGCCGCCATGAAATCCCCAGGTAAGGTGGAGGTGGATGATGGGGAGAGTAGTGGCGGTGAAGAAAGAGAGGATGATGGTGTTGGTGTAAAGGAGGAGGAGGTGGAGGAGAAGAAGTTGGAGGAAAGTGTACAGGTTGTGGAGGATGATGTATTGCCTGACCCTACTCCCTGTGACACCCAGACCACTAAGACTCAGGACAGCTACATAGAGCCGGCTCAGGTGGCACTACCGCTAAGCGATAGTGAGGATGATGATGTGGAGAGTGAGGCTGGGGGATTGCTGAGGGCTATAGTGATGCAGGAGTCCCCAGCCCACCTCCAGAATTTTACATTTGGTGATGACCAGTGTGATGACACATTAGTAAAAAGAAAGGCAAAAAAACAGAAGACCCAGGAAACTGTGCATTATGTGTTCCGTCCTTTCCAGCAGTCTGGGCCAGCTGCAAAGCTGGTTCAGGCTGCTGGGTCCTCTAAACTGCCAGACTCCGTTTCTGTGGTGGAACGGAGCCAGCATGGGGGATACAGCATGGCGTCAGTAAAAGCTGCAGACGCAATAGATGTGAAGCCCGCCCATCCTGCTGGTAGGGAGGGGCAGGATGGGCTCATGGTGGGCAGCGCGAGTTATGCCCCTGGGTGCTCGGGGGGCGGTTCCCCGAGTACTGTGGGCATTACCGGCACTGCAAGGCACTCCCCTGTGAGGGGGGGGAGTGTCCGGGCGCCGGGATTATCCACAGAGCCTGTGAAGTCGGGTGAAGCAGGTGCTGGCGCTGTGGGAGGAGCTGGGGTGCGCCCGGTGGGGCAGTCCCAGAATCAGGATGTGATAGCAGCCATGAAGGAGAAGCCATCGGCGTCGACCCCAGCAGCGGCTAAGCCAGCACAAAGGGCTTTACTAAAGCCAGCCATACTACAAGTCCCAGCCAGCCCAGAATTTGTTAGTCAGGACAAGAATGTAGGATGTGATATTGATGGGTGTAGTAGTGTTGTGGGTGAGAGGAGTGTATGTGGGAGTGTCAGTGGAGTGAATGTTGATGGGAGTGGTAATAGTATGGCTGGAAATAAAGAGGTTGAGAGTTGTGGTGTGAATGGTGTTGTAGGTGGTTCTGGCTCTGGGTCTGGTCCGGCTGCCCCCCCGGCAGTGACTGCTCCCAGGAGCTATGCTAATGTCGCTGCCGGGGGTTCAGGGGGGTCCCCGTCTCCGTCCGGCCCTGGGGGCCATTTGCAACAGCGCCTCCTGGAGGCTCTACGCAGGGGTGACAGGTCGATCCAGGTAGAGGGAAGGGGTGAGGTCGACCTGTCTTTCTGGATAGAGAGGCACGGTTTGGGGGCTTTCCGAGAGCGGAATGGGGAGGTGGTCTGGTCCCTCCCGACAACCGGGCAGGACAATAACCGTAGGAATGTGGTCCGTCTGATTTGGAGGGGCGAGGATGCGTGCCCACCTCGCGCTAAAGTGGTTGAGCTCCTCCTTCAGATGGAATTCAGGGCGAGTGACATCTTTGCCCTGATTCACCCCTACGGATCGTCTGAGTTTGACGTCAGTTTCGTTCGGCCGGAGGGGCTCGAACTCTTCTGGTCGAATTACGAAGTGGCAAAAAACGAGCCCGGCTGGCGGGATTTCGCCGTAAAGGCGATTTCCCGTCAGAATGCTGTCAAGAAGGTGACCGTTTTGACCCGTAACGAGTCACTTTCTTGTTATGACATCATGACCTGGCTCGGACGGTATGGGGATGTGACGGACATGCCCAAGAAAAACTTGGATGAGCACGGGATCTGGTCCGGGGCCTGGACGTTTTCCGTCAAACTCAAGCGTTCAGGGAGTACGGTTGCCCACATTCCGTCAGCCGCCTTCCTTGGACGTGATAGGATCCAGGTCTTCTACCAGGGGCAGCCTAAGGTCTGTCACAGGTGTGGCAGCCCCACCCACTTTAGTGCAGCCTGTACTGTACAGGTCTGCGCTTTGTGTGGTGGGGTGGGACATCTGGCCGCATCCTGTAGGCAGATCCGGTGCCACCTGTGTGGTGTCCTTGGGCACCCATTTAGCCGTTGTCCTAGCGCCTTCGCCCGTGCAGCGGCCGCTCCGGCTGAGGAGAGCTGTGAAGTTGCCTCGGCCGGGGAGGGTATAGGCAGGGATGGGGGTGCAACAGGGCTCGTGAGGAGGAAAAAGGGCCCCGCCAAACTAAGGCGGGAGGAAAATCGTAGAAGGAGTAGGGAGCTGGAGAGTGCCCAGGTGACGGGGGTAGCTCTGGCCTCTGCTCCTGAATGCGGCCCTGTAACCGCTGAAGCCCTGGAGGAGGATGTGCTGGATGGGGAGATCAGGAGGCTTCACAGAGAGGAAGGCAATATGGCCGACCCTTCCGATTCCTCCCACTATGAAAGTGTGGATGAGGAGAGTGGGGAGAGGCCTAAAAAGAAAGACAAGGGCAAAAGGAAAGGGAGAAAGAAGAGGTCAGAGCCCTCTGTTCCTTGTACTACGGGCCAGGTTCAAAACGGAAGCCTGACTGCCCCCCCTCTGGTTGACCTGTCAAACCGGTACCTCGTCCTCGATACCATCTCCTCCCCCTCCTTGGCTGGGGAGGGTGAGGGCGAGGTGCCTAGGGAGAAAGAGCCTCTGGGAGGAACTGGGCCCTGTCCTATTGAGGCACCTTCCTCAGAGGGCAGGGCTAGACCGGGGCCGGACGGAGACGGGGATAATATGGATCTATCTGAATCGAAAAAAAGATCCAAGAGTGGTCCTGCCCTCTCGTCTTCTTCGGGGGATGAGGGGGCAAAAAAGAAGGGAAAACAAAAGTAAAGGGTGTGGCCGTCTAATTTAATCACCCTGTATGGCGGCACTCACCCCATTGACGCTGGCATCTATTAATTGTGCCAGCATAAAGTCGGATACGGCTAGATTCGCAGCCTTTGATTTTCTTGGCCGCGTTGAAGCCGACATTTTCTTTTTACAGGAGACCAGGTTGTCAGATCTAGCCTCTCTGGTAAAAGCCAGAAGAGAGTGGAGGCGCGGTCCCTCCCACTGGTCTCTTGCGGCTGAGCCGTATAGTGGGGTGGCGGTCCTTTTTACCGCTCCTGTTGAATGCCGACGGGTTATTGAATTAGAAATGGGGAGGTGCCTGATCTTAGATGTCTTCATGAAGGGACAAGAGCTCCGGCTCATTAACATCTACGCCCCGCAAAGTAAGCGGGGCCGTAAAGATCTCTTTATGAGGATTAAGCCCTTTCTTTTTACGAGTCGGCAGGTGATCTTTGGAGGGGACTTCAATAATGTCACGAGGTCCCAAGATAGGAGAGGCTCCAATAGTCCGCTGACTTGCGATAGTGTGGCGCTGATTAGCATAGCTAGAGAAGCTCGCCTAGAGGATGCCCACATCCGGAGCCCCTCGGCCCACGCGGGTTTCACCTATCATCAAGGTAGTCGCAGGTCTAGGATAGATAGGTTTTATTTAAAGGAGGAAGCCGTCTCTTCTGCAGTGTCCGTGGTTGAGGTGGAGTTCTCCGATCACTGTATGATTTTGTTTTCCCTGAATGTTTCAGAAACCCCCCGGATGGGAAAAGGTTATTGGAAGCTGAATTCGTCCCTCCTGGAGGAAGCGGAGATAAGACAGTCCTTTGAGGATTTTCTTCAGAGTCAGGTACCTTTACTGGGCCTATGTAGTAGTAAGTCAGAGTGGTGGGAGATATTCAAGAAGCGGGTTGCGGGGTTCTTCCGCCAGCTCTCGAGCCTCAGGTCCCTGAACAGGTATCGCCTGTATCAGGGTCTGAGGAGGAAACTCGAGCTTCTTGTCTCGACTGGAGGTAGCCAAGAGGATATCTCCAGAGTGAAGTCCTTGCTGATGAGGTGTCAGTACGATAGGCACGCATCTTTGGTTTTTGAGAGGGATTTCGGGAAGTACCGCTCGCCCGACCCTTACAGAAACTGTAAGATGTCAGTGAGTAGTAAAGTCATTTCAGGACTGATTGATAGTACAGGATCTCTGAATCGGTCCAGATCAGGGATCTTGGAGATCGTCAGATCCTTCTACTCTCACCTCTTGGGAAGGAAGGATCTGGATCGGGATGTGATGTCGGGTTTCCTGGCTGAAACCATTCCTGAGCCAGGGGTAGACCCCTCTCTTGGCGTTTTGGCAGAAGAGATCAGGGAAGAGGAAGTGAGACTGGCGATCGAGGGGCTTGCCCCCAAGAAGTCACCAGGTCCGGATGGCTTAACATCTGAGTGGTACAGGACCTTTAAGGAGTCTTTAGCTCCCCTCTTGACTGAGGTATTCAATGAGTGTCTCTCCTCGGGCACTCTGCCAAAGTCAATGAGGAGGTCAGCCCTGATTCTTCTCTCAAAGGGTAAAGATCCCAGCCGTATTGATAATTGGAGACCCATAGCTCTTCTCAATACGGACAGGAAGCTTCTGGCCAAGATACTGTTTAATCGTCTGGTGAAGTTTGCACCCCGGCTCCTTTCGGAGGCCCAGCACTGCACTGTTCCAGGCCGAAGCACCTTAAGTGCTGTCCTTAGTGTCAGGGAGGCAGTGGAGCGGAGTAGTGCGGGTTTCTGGAAGGGGTACTTGCTGTCCTTGGATCAGGCCAAAGCATTTGATCGGGTGAACCACGAGTACCTCTGGTCCGTCCTCCTGAGATATGGCTTACCGAGTACTTTTGTTAATTGGCTTAAGATCTTGTATGCAGGGGCAGAGAGTTTCCCACTGGTGAACGGGTGGTCTGGCCACTCTTTTGGAGTGGGGTCTGGAGTCCGTCAGGGTTGTCCTTTGAGCCCGCTGTTATATGTGTTCGCGATCGATCCCTTCCTTAGGAGGGTGAGTTGCGGACCGTTGGTGGGAGTCGGGATGAGTTTGGCGGAGCCGGGGGCCATCCAGGGGGTAGTGGCGTACGCCGACGATGTCACTATTTTCGTCTCCTCGAGAGAGGGGGTTGATGTGGTGATGTCGGAGGTGGAACGCTACTCGGAGGCATCCGGGTCTAAGATCAACCGGGATAAGTGTGAGAGTCTCTGGCTGGGAGGGGGGGATCCCACGTTTGATCTCCCGGACACCCTTCCAGGGCCCCAAGAATCAGCAAAAGTCTTAGGCATCACATTTGGCCAGGATGATTATCCCACCAAAAACTGGGATGGTAAGCTCCAGGATGCCACTCAGAAGGTGGACCAGTGGAAGGGTTGGTCTTTGACCCTCAGGGAAAAGGTACACCTGATCAAATCGTACCTGCTCCCCTTGTTTATCTATCTGGGCAGCGTATGTATCTTGCCAGAGGCTTACTACACTAGGATCTACAGCCTGTTTTTTCAACTGTTATGGGGGAACAGGATGAACCTAGTCAAGAGGGAGGTTACGTACCGCACGAGGAGACTAGGGGGTTTATCTATGGTAAACCCTGTGGTGTTCTTAACAAACACCTTTTTAAAAGCTAACATCTCAAACCTCTGGTCAGAGAGGGCTCCTCCGTGGGTACTCTCCTGCAGGGAATGGTTTCGGCCTTTCTTCCAGGAATGGGAGACAGGAGGGCAAGTGAAGGACCTCCGTACGCCCCATGGATATCTTCCGGCTTACGCTACCCCGACTCTGAAGGCGATACGTCGGTGGGGTCTGGGAGTGTGGGAGATCAGGACCCAGTCAAGGCAGTTCCTTGACAAACGGGTTCTGTTGACCCACTTCCAGAAGCCTCTGGCACTCAGGGACTGCCCAGGTCGGGATCTGAGGGTGGGGTTGTACCTTTTAAACATGAAAAGGATCCCCCAGAAGTTTTGGGACTTGGCCTGGCGCTGCTTTCAGGGGAAGCTATATGTAAGGGACAACCTGAAGTGCAGGAACTCTGATGACCGGGGATGTCCCCGAGAAGAGTGTGGGGACACGCTGGAAAGCATGGACCATTTCCTGCTTCATTGTCCCTTTAATATAGGGGTTTACAACCGGGTGGGCGCTTCCATCGGCTGGAGTCAACTTGCCGGCCTTACCTATCCGGAGTGGGCTTATGGGGCATTCAGGACACTGGGTGGCCGAGACCGGGGCACTTTATTCTTAGTTAGTTTAGTGGTTAGGTACTACACGTGGAATGCACGGTGTTTAGTGTCGACCCAGCAGAAAATCCTCTCCGAGGTGGAGGTCTGTAGGAATATCACCGGTGACCTCGGGAAGATCAGGTCTTTGGAGTATGGCAGTCTTGGTACCAGTAGGGCTTCTCTCCTGTGGAGAGGGTTTTCTTTTGATGTGCCCTAGGTACTAGATCTTTTGGGTAGAGTACCTTTATTTTGGATAGGGGAAGTGTGATAGGGATAGAGATAGGGTGAGAGTAGGGTTAGCTTTAATGGAGGGATAGAATTAGGGAGAATTGTAGGGGGAGTTAGGAAAAGAGTTAAAAATTATTTTGGTGTATCAAGTCTGCCATCCTTCTTTCTGGTGGTGGGCTAATGCATGTGCACGCTAGCTTTTTTGTTTTGTTTTAAGCTGATATGGCATGAAGGGCTTACAGGCGACCAAACTTGGGCCTAAAGTGGGTTGTGGTTCAGTGTCTGTTAGTTAGTATGTATAAGTTTGTGTATAAGTTGGTTGGGTGGAGTGCTAGGTGGGGAGGGTGTATTTGTGGGTGGTGGTGTGTTTTCGTGTTTTTGGGGGACCTGACATGGGTCAGTTAAGGACAGAACTTTGTAAACTGTAGAGGAACGGTATGGACTCTGACCCATGTGCAGGAGGGGTGGTGTGGGTGAGGGCACAGTTCGAGTGTAGGGATTTCCTGTATTTTTTTTTTTTTTTTTTTTTTTTGTAGGTTTCTGTAAATAGGGTGCATATATTTATGTTTATATACTATAATTTATCAATTTCTATTAGTGATTTTGTATCTATTTGGTTTTGTATCTACATCGTTTTATATTGTCTCATATTATAGTTATGGCAGTCGGACCAGTTGTTGTGTTATGTGTTTTTGTTTATTTATTTAGATTTTAAATTTTTATATTTTTTATTTATTTATTTTCCCCTTTTGTTTTGTTTCCCGAGTATGGATGGTTTTGAGTCACAGCCGGGTAGTGCTAATTTTATGTTTATGTTTAAGCCAAGTTGTGCTGTTTATTTTTATTTATTTATTTCTTTATTTTTATAATTATTATTTATTTATTTATTTATTTTTTACCCCCCCCCCCCCCCCCGAGTATGGATGGTTTGAGTTACAGCCAGGTAGTGCTAATTTTATGTTTATGTTTAAGCCAAGTTGTGCTGTTTTTATGTTCATTTTTGGTATGTGTGTCAGTGTGTTTTTGTTTGTTTGTTTTCTTTTTGCTTTGTAAAGCTGGGCTGGCCGGTTAGGCAGGGTTTTGTTTTTGATTTATATTATAGCTGGTTAAGCTTGTTTTTTGTTGTATTGGATAAGTTTTGTATTTTTATAATAAAAAGAGTGTCAGCAGAGAGCACTGTGATCAGACTGTAAAGAATTTTAAAAAGAAAAGAACTTGCTGTGAAGAATACAGCAGCTGTAAGTACTGGAAAAGTTAAGATTTTTTAATAGAAGTAATTTACAAATCTGTTCAACTTTCTGGCACCAGTTGGTAAAAATAAAATAAAAATACTGTTTTCCACTGGAGTTCCCCCTTATAGTGGCCCTGCTTCCTTTAACTATACTACTGTCTTCTTCTTTTCTTTTTTTTTCCCCCAGCATGCTTAGTAAGCTTTGTGTTGATGGTAAATGTGCTGTGTCCTGAGTCCCCCATAACATTGCTGGCATGTTAGTGTGAACTGCCTATTTCCTGTTTGTGTTCCCTCCTTCATATTACAATCTCCAGGATCCCTTGTTTCTAGGTGGGAAGGGAATGTTCTCCCTCCCACACATCAGCCACCCCACCCATTGCAGCACAGCTAGGCTCCCTTCCACGCATGCTGTGCTTAAAAATACAATTCCCTACAGCCCTGTGGAGAATAATCCCCCTCCCACCCAGCAGGCGCTCAACCCATCACTGTTCTGCTCCATTTTATCACCTGACTAGTGATGTAATGTCTCAGGCCACACTGCAACCTGGGAAAAGCTGAGACAACACTCATTTTGTATGCTGCTAAAAATAAACATCAGGGCAAAGATCTCATAAGAATTGTGAGACTAGCCATTAAACACTGATACACACACTATATTATGAACGACACTAACTTTACAGCCACTGTAGCATAATAATAATAAAAACAATAAAATAAAGGAATTTCTCTTTAACCCATATACAGGTACATCCTCATCCCCAGGTACTTAAAGGGGTATTCCAGGAAAAAATGTATTTTTATATTTCAACTGGCTCCAGAAAGTTAAACAGATTAGTAAATTGCTTCTATTAAAAAATCTTAATCCTTTTACTAATTATCAGCTGCTGAAGTGGAGTTGTTCTTTTCTTTCTGACAACAGTGCTCTCTGCTGACATCTCTGTCTGTCTCGGGAACTGCACAGAGCAGAGTAGGTTTGCTATGGGGATTTGCTTCTAACTTTCTGGAGCCAGTTGATATATATATATAAAAAAGTTTTTTCCTGGATAACCCCTTTAACCCCTTAATGACCAAGGACGTATATTTACGTTCTTGGCCGGCTCCCGCGATATAACGCGGGGACACGCAGTGACCCCGCGTCATATCGGGTCAGTTCCGGCATGTATCTGAAGCGGGGACCCGGGCTAATAGCGTGCGGCAGCGATCACGGTGCCCCGCGCTATCAACCCTTTAGACACAGCATTCAAAGTTGAATACTGCGTCTAAAATGAAAGTGAAAGCTGCCCGGCTGCTCAGTGGGGCTGATCGGGACCACTGCAGTGAAAATGCGGTGTCCCGATCAGCTGGGACACGAGCGGAGGTCCTCTTACCTTCCTCCGGCGTGTCCCTTTGGCGATTGATTGCTCCAAGCCTGAGATGCAGGCTTGAGCAATCGACCGCCAATAACACTGATCAATGCAAAGCTATGGCTTTGCAGTGAACAGTGTATAAGATCAGTGTGTGCAGTGTTATAGTCCCCTATGGGAGCTATAACAGTACAAAAAAGTGTAAAAAAAAGTTAATAAATGATATTTAACCCTTTCTCTAATAAAAGTCCAAATCACCCCCCTTTTCCCATAAAAAAATGTAAATAAAAATAAATATAAACCTATGTGGTATCGCCGCGTGTAAATGTGCAAACTATAAAAATATATCATTAATTAAACCGCACGGTCAATGGCGTGCGCGCAAAAAAATTCCAAAGTCCAAAATAGTGCATTTTTGGTCACTTTCTATATCATGAAAAAATTAATTAAAAGCGATCAAAAAGTCAGATCATTACAAAAATGGTACCGCTAAAAACATCGGATCAGAGCGCAAAAAATGAGCCCTCATACCGCCCCATACGTGGAAAAATAAAAAAAAGTTATAGGGGTCAGAAATGACCATTTTAAACGTATTAATTTTCCTGCATGTAGTTATGATTTTTTTCCAGAAGTGTGACAAAATCAAACCTGTATAAGTAGGGTATCATTTTAATCATATGGACCTACATAGCAAATATAAGGTGTCATTATTACCGAAAAATGTACTGCGTAGAAACAGAAGCCCCCAAAAGTTACAAAATGGCATTTTTTCTTCAATTTCGTCTCACAATGATTTTGTTTTTCCTTTTCGCCGTAGATTTTTGGGTAAAAAGCCAGATGTCACTGCAAAGTAGAATTGATGGCGCTAAAAAAAAAACATCATATGGATTTTTAGGTGCAAAATTTAAAGGTTTATGATTTTTAAAAGGTGAAGAGGAAAAAACGAAAGTGCAAAAAATGGAAAAACCCATGGTCCTTAAGGGGTTAAGGCTGCAGGGTGTACATGTACGTCCCAATGCCTTAAGTGGCTTTGAAGCGTTCTCAGGAGCTGTGCTCACGTCAGAGCAGAGTGTCGGCTAGCATCATACTGCCGCTGCCTGGTATTTAACCCTTTTGACGTTGTGATCAATACAAATTGCCGTGTCTAAAGTAAAAATGAAACTTGCCTGTAGCTCAGTGAAGCTAAAGGTGCGTTCACAAGGCCGTTTGCCCCCCGTTTTTTTATCCCTGTTTCAGCTCCGTTTTTGCAGATTGTAAACAGATTAAAAACGGTTTAAAAAAAATCCCATTCATGTTAATGGGATTTTTTACAATCCGTTTACATCCATCTGCACCCGTTTGCACTCATGGAAGAAAAAAACAGCACATGCAGTATTTTTTCTTCTGTTAAAAAAAACGGAAGAACACACGGACATCATAATTTTAACATTGAAGTCTATGGCAAACGGATGAACCTTTAATGTCATCCGTTTGCACCCGGGTTTAAAATATTAGTAATTACATCTGAGCATGCTCAGAAGAGGTGACATCAGCAGACTCCTACAGTGTTGTGGGACTACTACTACTCTCATCATGGAAACAAGTCTGTTCCATGATGGGAGTAGTAATTCCCCGGCTACGGGAGTCTGCCAGTGGCTGGGGGGGGGGGGGGACTACATTAGTGTTTGTACTACTATCCCCATCATGGATCAGACTCCATGATGGGGGTAGTAGTACAGTAGTACAGTGGCTGAGGGATTGATCGCACTGTGTCTCACTTCTGAGACCCGATCCGATCAGAAGTTATTAAACATTAGGGGTTAATATCACCTTGCCCCTGGGGTCAAAACCATCAGCCCCATCTACCTACACCGCTACACCCCGTGGTCCCGCTATTCTCCATGACTCACCAAATGTTACTGCAGGTATAGGAATGACCATCCTATATGTACAACTACACACTACCCCCACTACCCTTTTTTTATTTTTTTATTTACGAGACTTTTACTGTATGTGAAATAGCACTCTTATGTTGCTTAGTTGCACTTTTGTTATTAGATAATGACATATGGCATCAAGGAGTTAGCCCCATTTGCACTTCCTATTTCACCCCCATTTTTCCAGAATTCCCCAAAATCTTCTAGCATATAGGGTGGCGTATTATAATTAGCTCCCTGTATAGGCCTAACTTTTCCTGACAACAAGATATTAAATGGTCGTAAAGGGGTACTCCGGTGGAAATTTTTTTCAGACTCTGTTCCATGATGGGGGTAGTAGTACAGTGGCTGAGGGATTGATCGCACTGTGTCTCACTTCTGAGACCCGATCCGATCAGAAGTTATTAAGCAGGGGAGCGGGCGACATGGTCCGCAACCCTGCGATCACCGATGTACTGTATTTTACTTTCAGTTTTTAAATTCCCCCCGGGGAGCTCTGAATGGCCTGTACTGAGGAGCCAATCAGGGCTCCCTGCAGGGATTTTTTAAATGGACAATGTATATTAAAAGCGTTGTGGGGGGCAAGATATATAGCGCTATATATCTAGCCCCCAGCGCATTTATAAAGATATAACCCCCGCCAGCGCCAAAATATATACCCCCCAGTATATATATATATGTGTGACCCCCCGCCAGTGCATTTATAATGTAACCCCCACCTGCGCCTTTATAATTATATACCCCCCGCCAGCACATTTATCAATATATACCCCCCGCTAGCGCATTTATGTGAGCCCCCGCTGGCGCATATGTCATTACTGCAGCGCGATGTATGAATAGTATTTTACTCGCAGAGCATCACACCAGCCGCTGCCGGCGCAATGCTGCTGATATAATACTATTCATACATTGCGCTGCAGCCTGCAGGGGCATATTATGTAGGAGGGCTGTGGGGGCCAGGCAGGCTGCAGCGCGATGTATAAATAGTATTCTATCAGTAGTATCGCGCCGGCAGTGGCTGGTGTGATGCTCTGCGAGTGAAATACTATTCATACATCGCGCTGCAGTAATGACATATGCGCCAGCGGGGGCTCACATAAATGCGCTGGCGGGGGTATATAATTATAAAGGCACAGGCGGGGGTTACATTATAAATGCGCTGGGGGGGAGTCACCCATATATACATACTGCGGGGGTATATATTTTTGCGCTGGCGGGGGTTATATCTTTATAAATGCGCTGGCGGGCTAGATATATAGCACTATATATCTTGCCCCCCACAGCGCTTTTAATATACATTGTCCATTTAAAAAATCCCTGCAGGGAGCCCTTATTGGCTCCTCAGTACGGGCCATTCAGAGCTCCCCGCGGGGAATTTAAAAATGAAAATAAAATACATCGGTGATCGCAGGGTTGCGGACCATGCCGCCCGCTCCCCTGCTTAATAACTTCTGATCGGGTCTCAGAAGTGAGATCCGGTGCGAGCAATCCCTCAGCCCCTGTACTACTACCCCCATCATGGAACAGAGTCTGATCTATGATGGGGGTAGTAGTACAAGCACTAATGTAGCCTCCCCAGCCACCGGCAGACTCCTGCAGCCAGGAACTACTACTCCCCCCATGGAAACAAGTCTGTTCCATGATGGGAGTAGTACCAGTCCTGGCTGCGGGAGTCTGTAGGTGGCTGATTTTTTCATTACAAAAAAAACAAAAAACATTAAAAACGGTTACAAACGCTTCAAAAAGGATACCCGTTTGATCAGCCGTTTCTATCAGTTTTTTCAAATCCAATTTTTTTAAACGGAACGGGGGCAAGCGGCCATGTGAACGCACCCTTACAGATCATGTTGCGGGGGTTCTGTGAGCTAAAATGGGGGAGGAGGGTTCCCTTTTTACCATAAAGTGCTCTGCAAAAAGTTGCTAAATTGTTTGTGGGTGGAAATTTATAAGAAAACTGCAATCATTTTTAGGTTTCACAGATGTTAAGGTGTCATTAAAGTACAAATGGTCACGCAAAAAACAAGCCCTTGTATGGGTCTGTAGGGGGACAAATGAAGAAAAAGTTATGGATTTTAAAAAGAAAGGTGGAAATAACGATAATTTCCTGAGTGATTAGGGCCAAAATGGTTAAAGGGTAGAATTAAAAGAGCCATTTTCTTTTCTCTTGGAAAGGGGACCAAAACATGACCTTGGGTAACCTGACATGACTGGTTGTCTGAATGGTCTTGTTTTTTTGATGTGTGACGGCATGAAATTACTTAAAGGGGTACTCTGCTGTAAATATCTTTTCCCCTATCCAAAGGATAGGGGATTAGATGTTTGCAGGGGAATACCCCTTTAAGGGCTCCCTGACCAACTTCTGCATTAACCATTTACATCAGTACTTTTACAGCTTTACTAGGCATAATGAGAAATGAATGCTCCTCACAAATGGATGCCCAAAAACCACTCTGGCCTCACAAACATTAGGGGTTAATATCACCTTGCCCCTGGGGTCAAAACCATCAGCCCCATCTACCTACACCGCTACACCCCGTGGTCCCACTATTCTCCATGACTCACCAAATGTTACTGCAGGTATAGGAATGACCATCCTATATGTACAACTACACACTACCCCCACTCCCCTTTTTTTATTTTTTATTTACGAGACTTTTACTGTATGTGAAATAGCACTCTTATGTTGCTTAGTTGCACTTTTGTTATTAGATAATGACATATGGCATCAAGGAGTTAGCCCCATTTGCACTTCCTATTTCACCCCCATTTTTCCAGAATTCCCCAAAATCTTCTAGCATATAGGGTGGCGTATTATAATTAGCTCCCTATATAGGCCTAACTTTTCCTGACAACAAGATATTAAAGGGTCGTAAAGGGGTACTCCGGTGGAAATTTTTTTTTTCCAAATCACCTGGTGCAAGAAAGTTAAACAGATTTGTAAATCACTTCTATTTAAAAATCTTAACCCTTCTAGAACTTATCAACTGCTATATACTACAGATATAGTACAGAGAAATTTGTCTTAATAGTTTTAAGGAGTACCCATTTAAATATAAGCATACGTAAAAAAATATGTATGACATGGTCCTCCGGTTGATTAGATTTTCAATTGATCGGTTGTTCTATGCATTGGAACAAGTGCTGCTTAGCGGGTTGCAGGCGTTAGTGTCAAGCGGGGGTTTGGGGGCTGGGGGGGGTCGCCTGCAATAGTTTGGGGGGCTGGCGGTTTAGCACAGGACCCGGCCCTGGGGGGTACCTCGTCCAGTGGGGGCGCAGCGGTGGTGATGGACCCAGTAAGGAAGCGGGGGTATGTGGGATGAGTGAGGTTCCCCCTGAGGTGTTGAGCGGTGTAGTTCCTGCGGGGCCGTCGGTTGTGTTACCTGCATCTGGGGTGGCCGGGATGTGTGTTTGGCTGACCAAGCGAGGGGGGAGGTGTACGTCTGTTATGAGGGCCCATTGGGGGCGCATCTTAAGGCAGAGGTACGGGAAAAAATTTGGAGAGGGGAGTATGTGGAAATTTAATTTAGATACGGTTAGGTTGGATGAGGGTAAGAGGAGGCTTAAGGAGGAACAGAGGCGGTATCGTTTGATTCCGCGCTCTTTTTCTAACTGGCTGCAGGCGTTTGCTATCCTGGCCAGTGTTGTGGGGGAGAAGGCACCGGAACATTGTTCTGGCCTTTTCTGCTACATGAATGCTATAGGGGAGGCATATCGTACCTATGGCAGGACCGCCTGTCTACGTTATGATGAACAATTTTGGCAGAGGATGGTAGTGTGCCCCTCCTTGCGGTGGGACCACAAGGATATTGGTTTGTGAATGCGGCTTATGGGCACTCCGCGGATGGTTCAGCAGTTCTTTTGTGAGGGAGGCAGGGGGTCAGGCCCCGCTAGGTCCGGGGGTGGTGCGAAAGGGGTGTGCTGGCAATTTAATGAAGGGAACTGTAAATTTGTGACGGAGTGCCGTTTTTGGCACGAGTGTTCCGGGTGTGGCGGGGCCCACGGCCTGTCACGATGTTTCAAGAAGGGAGTCGGGAAAGCTGGCGATGCTTACTTTAAGAGGGGCGACGCCGGTGGCGGTGGAAAGGATGGCGCCGTTTCTCGACCGTTACCAAATAGAGCCGCAGCTGAGTTGCTGCGTAAGGGGTTTTCGTATTCCTAGCGTTGCGAGTGTTTCGGTTGGGGCGGTGCGGAATTTGGTTTCCGCTCGGCTCCGTCCAGGGTTGGTTGAGGAGAAATTGTTCAAGGAGGTGCAGTTTGGCCGCATGGCGGGGCCCTTTGGTTTCCCGCCGTTGCCTGACTTGCGGGTTTCATCGTTGGGGCTGGTGCCCAAGAAGGAACCCAATAAGTTTTGCCTCATTCATCACCTCTCGGTGAATGACGGTACTGATCCGGCACTTTGTGCTGTGTCGTATACGTCGTTTGATGCCGCCCTGGTGTGGGTGAGGCGTTACGGTGCGGGGGCATTGCTGGCAAAGATGGACATTGAGGCGCCTTCTTCCGGTCCATCCGGATAGTTTCCACCTGTTGGGTTGCTGCTTGGAGGGGCAGTATGTTGTTGACCTTTGCCTCCCCATGGGGTGTTCCGTTTCCTGCTCCTATTTTGAACACTTCAGTTCGTTCTTGGAGTGGGTAGTTAAGCGGGAGTCCCGGGTTAATTCTGTGCTGCATTACCTGGACGACTTCTTGTTGTCAGTCCTTGGTTTGTGCTTTCTTGCTGCAAGCCATGGAGCGGGTGGCAGCTTGGTTTGCGGTTCCGCTGGCCCCCGACAAGACGGAGGGGCCCGCAACGGTTGTTACGTTTTTAGGGATAGTTATAGACACGGTGGCTATGGAATGCAGGTTGCCTGCAGACAAGCTCGGGGAGTTGAAGCTGGCGGTGGAGCATGGGTGCCGGGCGCAGAAGCTGAGGTTGCGGGAGGTTCAGGTGCTCTTGAGGAGGTTGAATTTTGCTTGTAGAATCATGCCTATGGGGAGGGTGTTCTGCGGCGGCTACGGCTGGGGTGGAGCGGCCGCCCCATTTCATTCGCCTTTCTGCAGACAACGGCCGGTCGCTCATCATGGACAAGCCGGTTTCTAATGGGGACCTGGATCTCTTTACAGATGCTGCTGGTAGTTGCGGGTTTGGAGCTTACTTGGGGGGTCAATGGTGTGCAGGTTCCTGGCCTGAGGCTTGGAAGACGGCCAGGCTGATGAGGAATCTGGCATTATTGGAGCTGTTTCCCATTATTGTAGCAGTGGAGATTTGGGGCGATTCATTGAGAGGCAGGAAGGTGTGTTTCCACTGCAACAATATGCGAGTGGTCCAGGCCATTAATGGAAAGACGGCGAATTCACCGCCAGTGGTTAATTTGCTGCGTAGGCTATTGCTGAAGGGGCTTGAGCTGAATTCACACTCTGTCGCTATGCATATCCCTGGGGCTGCTAATGAGGTCGCTGATGCTCTCTCGTTTTCAGTGGGAGCGTTTTCAAGAGTTGGCGCCGGAGGCTGCGGAGGGGTCGGTCCCCTGTCCCGACTAGCTGTGGAATCTGGTGTAGCATTGGCCATGGGTCTGGTCAGCCGGTCCGTGAGTGGGGATACCTGGGCGGCGTATCGTCGCTGGTGGGCGGATTGGGAGGCGTTGGTTGATCGTTTGTACCTGGGGGCGGCCGATTCGGAATGGGAGGTGGCTATTCTTTTTTATGTGGGCAGGGCATTTTGTGAAGGGGTCTCCCCTTTGGGGCTGGGCCGGCGGCTGTTGGCCATTGCTTTTTGGTTCAAGCGAAGGGGCTTCCGGACGTTACAAAATGCTTTCTGGTTCGGCAGACTGTTAAGGGTTTTCGGAAAGGGGTCATTCATAGGGATACCAGGAAGCCGGTGTCTTTTTAGTTATTGGTGGAATTGGGGTGGCGTTTGGGGTGGCTTTCGCTCTGGCGTTTTTTGGGGAGTTTCGGATTTCGGAGCTGGTGGCTCCC
Source organism: Hyla sarda (assembly GCF_029499605.1). Taxonomy (NCBI): domain Eukaryota; kingdom Metazoa; phylum Chordata; class Amphibia; order Anura; family Hylidae; genus Hyla; species Hyla sarda. Next base: position 105,815,209 of record NC_079198.1, on the reverse strand, counting down.
AGTAAAACTCGGTCTGGGGGACTTCTTTTTGCGGACGTCCGGCTTGTAAAGGGGGTTTTGGAATGTCTGCTGCGCCATTCCAAGACGGACCAAGCCGGCAGGGGGAGGGTGGTAAGGTTGGCCTAGTTGGAAGGGTCGGAGGTGTGCCCGGTGGCTTGCTACAGGGAGTTCTTGTCGGTGCGTCCACCGGGTTTGGGTCCTCTTTTAGTGCATGCCGATGTTTTTTTTTGTCCCGCTTCCAATTCACAGCGGTCTTCCGCAAGTGCTTGCGAGAGGCTGGCTATGGGGCGGAGGAATACAGCTCTCATTCCTTTAGGATTGGCTCGGCGACCGAGGCGTCTCGGTGGGGGTTGGGGCCCGAATTAAGCGCATTGGGAGATGGGACTCTGATCGTTTTAAACTGTATCTGCGGCCTCATTTGCTGTGATTACTCTGTTTGTTCCGTGGCTGGTATCTGTTTTTTCTTTTCTTTCAGGTTCGTTGAAGTGATTGGTCTGGATCGTGGGGCATTCTTACATGTCCAGGGTGGAGTCATGAGCTGCCGTCCGGCCTACTGGTCGGCAACTGGGGTTTCCATGGGAGGAGATGGAGGTACGGTGGCATGCGGTGGCCGGAGCTGTTGCCTTGCGTCCACTACTATGCTAGGATGGATAAGGATCCTGACATTGTGGTGGTGCACCTTGGGGGTAACGAATGGGGTTTTCGCTCATCAAGGGTGTTGCTGCGGGACATGAAGCTTGATCTGCTTTGTTTGTGGTCGGCCATGCCTGGGCTAAAATTTATTTGGTCTGACATGGTGCCAAGGAAGAAGTGGAGAAGAGCTAGATCAGTGGCTGGGCTGAACAGGGCTAGGGCCAAAGTGAAAAAGGCGATTGGTCAGTTTGTGGCCCGGAATGGCGGTATAATTGTTTGGAACAGGGAGCTGGAGAAGGGAGAACCCAAGTTCATGGATTTGGACGGGGTACACCTTAATATGTTTGATATGGATCTTTGGTTGCTGGAGATCAAGGAGGCGGTAGGACGCGCAGTGTCTGTGTGCCAGAATGCAGTCGGGTAAGGGGTCACCCGCCTGAGTTGTGGAAGGGGCAGGAGAAGGACCTAGAGGTATCACTGTACGGTGGTAATTTGGAAGGTAATATGGGGCATGGAGGTACACACCCCGGTGGCACGGTCTCTGTGGCTAGGGGGGTCCAGAGAGGATACAGAGCTCTGAAGGGGGTTCTCCCAGGCCAGGTGTTGGACGGCTGGGAGTAAAAGTAGGAGGCCCAAGGAAGTTAATGGATGGATTTGGAAACTGGAGTGGATGGTGCCTCTGGTTCCTCTTCTATGTTATTTATGTTTCAAATGGAGTTGTTCAAGTTTTCATTGTTGTATGATGTTCAAACAGAGTTATTTATAAAAGTTACAATGTTTTAATTGTTGGAAAATAAAATTGGGCTGCTGTGGCCTTTGCACCAAAAATTATGTGTTTGTCTTTAATGGTAGGGGATGGTTGGGTATAGGGGTTAGAGAGCCGAGACCAGGCAGCTAGAATCTCCCATAGTCAAGTAAGCCCTGGAGGGAAAAGTATTGGACCGCAAGGGCACATGACAGGGGAATGATGGCCGGCAGTGAAGGGGTTAACTGGAGGGTTAATAGAGTAGCAGGGATTGGCGGGGGAAATAAGGAGAGGAGCAAGCAGGAACTCAAGCCCGGACAGGAAAAGGCAGTTGGTGTAGCGACGGTGAAGAAGCCCGCCCACCCGCCCCTGTTTGGTTACTTTGTCACGGCAGCGGAAGGCGCAGGAGAAGGACCTAGAGGCATCACTGCACGGTGGTAATTTGGAAGGTAATATGGGGCGTGGAGGTACACGCCCCGGTGGTACGTTCTCTGTGGCTAGGGGGGCCCAGAGAGGATACGGGGCTCTGAAGGGGGTGCTCCAAGGCCAGGTGTTGGATGGCTGGGAGTAAAAGTAGGAGGCCCTAGGAAGTTAATGGATGGATTTGGAAACTGGAGTGGACAGTGCCTCGCCGCAATCTTCTGCATCAGCCGGCGATAGGCTGAGCACTATGTGACGCTTCGTTACACCTGGAAGTATGAAGGAGATGGACCGGAGGACCGATCGGCTGTAGTGACGCTCCGCAGGAACCCAGGAAGGTGAGAGATGGTTCATTTTCATTTATTTTGCAGCCCGGGCAGGACGGAGCAGGAATACTCTGCACTAGAGTACAAGTTTAAGTTTCAAATGGGGTTGTTCAAGTTTTCATTGTTGTATAATGTTCATAAAGAGTTATTTATAAAAGTTACAATGTTTTAATTGTTGGAAAACAAAATTGGGCTGCTGTGGCCTTTGCCCCAAAAATATGTGTTTGTCTTTAATGGTGGGGGATGGTTGGGTATAGGGGTTAGAGAGCCGAGACCAGGCAGCTAGAATCTCCCATAGTCATGCCTCCAGTTGTTGCAGAACTACAACTCCCAGCATGCCCAGACAGCCGAAGGGCACGTTGGGAGTTGTAGTTATGCAACAACTGGAGGAGAACAGTTTGAAGACCACTGTGCAGTGGTCTCCAAACTGTAGCCCTCAAGATGTTGCAAAACTTCAACTCCAAGCATGCCCAGACTGCCCTGGCATGCTGGGAGCTGTAGTTCGCAACATCTGGACTGTCTGGGCATTCTGAGAGTTGTAGTTTTGCAGCATCAGGAAGGGCTACAGTTTGGAGACCACTGCACAGTGGTCTCCAAACTGTGGCCCTCCAGATGTTGCAAAACCTCAAATCCCAGCATGCCCAGACAGTCAAAGGCTGGTAAATAGGTGTAATACCAGGCACAGCCAATGGCAAATATAAGCTGTTGTGCTTGGTAACCTGTGAAGGGGACACTGATGTTTGTGGAGGTGCTGTTGGTCGGACCCCTACTGGGAAGATATTGATGAACTATCCTAAAGATATCATTATCATAGTCCCAAAAGACCCTTTTAATCTGTTTTCTTCTTCTGTGGAATCTTCTTTGCTCCTCATATTCGTCAATGAGCCTTGGGTGCCCATGACCCTGTTGCTAGTTCTCCAGTTGTTCTTCTGTTGGACCATGTTTGGTAGATACCACCCACTGCAGACAGGGAACACCCCACAATATTTGCCTGGGAGCTCAGCTTTATTTCTTAAATTACACTGGAAAAATGCTGAGCTCTGACTGGTTGCTATGGGCAACAACAACATTTTATAGGTAAGAAAGTAAGAAAACAGAAAGACGACCTGCACACCCCCCCTACCCCCAACCCAAACCTGCTGTACACCAAAGTGTATACTCATAGTGGATAAATAAAACATACATTAAAATATAGAAAACAATATTTATTATAAAATAAATATTTGGTTTAAATATGCTGAAACTTTCTGAGAAGATAGTTTGCTTGGTTGCACATTGCTATGAAGAGTATGGAAGGTGTCAGATGGGCGTCCTCTCCTGCACAATTCTGGATGAGGTAAAGTTTGGATGAGGTAACATCTGAACACCAGTATACAGTAAGTACAAGAAACATAGCAGAGCAGGCTCTCCATACAAACGATGGTGATCCTTCCTGAAACATATCGTAAATAGGTATGACAGCCATTAGTGGATAATCTATAGCGGCTACAAAAACAACTAAAATATTATCCAAACGTATGCCGACATACTACTGGCAGCGTAAGCTTTCAGGAGGCAATTGGAAGAAGAGTCAGAAAGGGTAATATAGCAGGGCTCTGTGGTCAGTCCGGATATATCGAGAGGGAGAAAGAGGAACCGAGCAGGACAGGAGAGATGAGGACAAAAGAATAGCGGGAGGACAAGGGTATAGGAAAGAGGATAGGAAAGTGAGAGCAGGCACAAAGTGAGAGTACATACCTCGTGAGCTGAGCCAGCACGATCCACCTGGATGAGGTAACGTTTATCCCAAACTGGAATCTTGTGTTATATGGAGCCAGGACACCCGATGAGTCTTCATGAGATCCTCAGATGTCAGGAGCCTCAGATTGTATAGATGTCAGGAGCCTCAGATTGTATAGATATCAGGAGCCTCAGCTGTTATAGATGTCAGGAGCCTCAGATTGTATAGATATCAGGAGCCTCAGATGTTATAGATGTCAGGAGCCTCAGATTGTATAGATGTCAGGAGCCTCAGATTGTATAGAAGCCGGGGGGAGCCTCAGATTGTATAGATGTCAGGAGCCTCAGATGTCAGGAACCTCAGATTATATAGATGTCAGGAACCTCAGATTATATAGATGTCAGGAACCTCAGATGTCAGGAACCTCAGATGTCAGGAACCTCAGATGTCAGGAACCTCAGATGTCAGGAACCTCAGATGTCAGGAACCTCAGATGTCGGGAGCCTCAGATGTCGGGAGCCTCAGATGGTTTAGATGTCTGGAGCCTCAGATGTTATAGATGTTATTGGGAAACTCTAGTGATGGAAATTGAGTTCCCAATAGATGTTACAGAAAAAAAAAAAAAAAAAATGGAGATACAGCTTCATCAGGATCGAGAGACATCCCTCATCACACAGGACCCATCTGGCTCATACGTGAACTGCTCAGGATCAGGACTGACGTCCGTCATAATGCAGTCCCCGTCTTTGTCGAAGGTGAACTGTGGAGAGTTCTGCTGTTGCTGTCTTCTCGCCCTCAGCTGTATTCTCACCGCTCTGATGGTACACCTCCCAGACTCCATCCTGGCCATCTTCTCCCCGCCTCTCTCACTCCCACTGGACTCCATCATTTTTCGCTTCATAGCTCCGCTATCCACTCCTCACACTCAAACTGAGCAACCCACACAGTTGTCAGGCAGCGCGGGCCCTTTTACCACGATGCTTTATTGTGACATCACATGTGTGACATCACATGACATTACAGGCTGTGCTAGGCCTCTAGTTTAAATCATTAATGTGTATGTATATATATATATAATATGAATTTATGGTAACTAAATTTCCATATTGGACGGGGCCCTTCATTCCTAGGTCTATAAGGGGCCCCTGATCACTTATAATGGATTATTCTTCCAGCTGTATGTGCTGTGTGTCCTGCACTGTGCGCTGGATTATATTACCTACTGTCATTCAGAGCCTGATGTAAATGATGTACAGCAGCCAAACCTCAGCTTCTTCTGCTGCTTAACTTTCATTTCTCAAAAATTGTGAGAAAATAAATAAGAAAAAAAAAAAAAACTTCTCGTTACACTTACAGTAAGGACATGCTGGCAGTTGTAGTCGTGCGGCAGGGGAAGGTGATAAGCTTGTCACCCGCCTGCACATCTCCCGCTCGTGCCGCATGACTACAACTTCCAGCATGTCATGCGACACGGGCGGGAGATGTGCTTGTCTCCTGCCTCCACTGCACGACTACAACTCCCAACATGTCCTTACTGTAAGGGTATGCTGGGAGTTGTAGTTGTGGGACAGGTGACAAGCTTGTAACCTGCCTGCACATCTCCTGCCCGAGCAACTAAAACTCCCAGCATGTCCTTACTGTAAGAGCATGCTGGAAGTTGTAGTCATGCTGCAAGGGCCGGTGACAAGGGAGCCAGGGAAGCTTTCAGCATTGTGCTCCGCTCCCTGGCTTCCCAGCGGGGAAAATGGGTACGGCTCTGTAATTTCATATTTTTCCCGTTGGCAGCCCGGGGCGGACTGACGGGCTGGTCCATTTGGACGCTGTCCGAAAGCACCGGCCGGGAAAAGGGCCCGCTGTCCGCCGCTTACCATATGAAATCTTAAAAATATATATATATATACAGCTGCATGGACCCAAAACAGGGCGGCCTGGCCAGGTGGGTGGCTTATGGATTGTATAGTTAGTTGTATGTATCTTCTACCTGCCTTTCACCGCTCCCTACATGATGGCACAGTCTGACTTATGAGTTATATCTGAAATATAACTTATATCTCTGACTGTGCCGTCATGTAGGGGGTGGTGAAAGGCAGGTAGAAGATGGAGTAGGCTTCCCAGCAGCACAGAGTATTTCAGACAGTCTGAGTCACCACAGTTCCCTCCAGAAATACTCTGTGCTGCTGTGCTATTTCTTTAATAAATCTAAGAGGCCTCAGCCTCACCCAAGCAGGGGGCAAAAAAGGTAACGTGTGTGGCTTATAAAAGGACCAGTTATTATTTTTTACCTGCCTTTCACCGCTCACTATATGATGGCACAGTAAGAGATGAGTTATATATCTGACTGTGCCATCATATAGGGAGCGGAGAAAGGCAGGTTCTCTGGTGGGAAAACTTTTTTTTTTTTTTAATCAACCGGTGCCAGAAAGTTTAAACAGATTTGTAAATTACTTCTATTAAAAACAATCTTAATCCTTCCAGTACTTATTAGCAGCTGTATACCACAGAGGGAATTCTTTTCCTTTTGGATTTCTCTTCTGTCACGACCACGGTGCTCTGCTGACACCGATGTCCATGTCAGGAACTGTCCAAAGCAGGAAAAATTCCTCCCCATAGCAAACATATGCTGCACTGGACATTTCCTAAAATGGACAGAGGTGTCAGCAGAGAGCACTGTGGTCATGACAGAAAATAAATCCAAAAAGAAAAGAATTTCCTCTGTAGTATGCAGCCGCTAATAAGTACTGGAAGGATTAAGATTTTTTAATAGAAGTCATTTAAAAATCTACAATACAGAAATTTAGGTGCACTAATGTGGTGGATGTATACAATGACATTGGCTATCCCTCAACACTGATGTTAAAATTGAGACATTCGCCAGTGTATCCTTATATGAAGGACACACCAGAGCCCGCACACCAACGCCATTTGGGGTTGAGCACCTCCAGCCATTTGAGACCACGTTTTTTGTTGTCATTTACAAATCTGTTTAACTTTCTGGCACCAGTTGATTTCAATTTTTTTTTTTTTCCATCGGAGTACCCCTTTAAGGTGGGTGAAGGCTGGAGCCAAGTTGAACTGGGTATCACACACAGAGATCCCAAGTTGGCATAAAAAGGAGGAGGATAGTTCAGTGTTTTTAAGTGCTTGGTGTAGTTAAGGTGATTGGCATTGCCTTTCCTCAAAGTACACCATAGCCTCAAGTGCACTGCACCCTCATTCTATGGCAAATATTCATGTACATACTGGGCGGGAATAGTGGCGGGGCAGAGGTGGGTGGGGCAAGGTGTGGAGTCTTGCTGGGGGCCCTTGCTTTATTTGGTCCAGGGGCCCTGAGTGGTGTCAGTCCGCCCCTGTTGGCAGCTGTGATTGGCCAGGCAGTACGGGCCAATCACGGGTCTGCCCAGGACATATGAAATTACTTAGGCACACGTGCGACTTTGTAATGGTTCAACAAGTGTTATTGAAGATTTTGTCATTATACAAAGATATACAAAATTTTGTATATAACATATAAAAGTAATTTTATAGCATATAAAGCAGATAGATCAACGAATTATATAGTACAGTATTTTGTACACAGTCTTATTTAGAAAAGAACACTGCATTTATGAGCTCTAGATAATACGCTAGGCTTGCCCTATTGTAAGCAAAAAGAAATCCCTAAATCTCTTAAGAAATCTCCCTTATACATTTATTTTTTTTAAACATATTTTTTGCAACATTTTGTGAATGTTACACATACGCAAACAGGGCACACCCCATACAGGCCTTAATGCAAAAGGGAAGCATAACAGATATTCAGTAGGAAAACATTGTAGTGTGGTAGCCCTTGGGGGGTGTATGGTAGGGATGGTATGATGTTGATATATGAGAGGTTAATATTAACCCTGTCACTCGTGATGCCAGGGTGAGGGCTGGTATGCTGAATCTATGTTCCGGCCTATCGCTGCCCTTCCCAGAAGCGATAGGTGCAATGAAATGACTGAAGGTCCACAAGCAGATTAACTTGAACTTGAATAACTTTACTGCAGTGCTTGCAATATCCAATGCGTAGTAACTGTCTCATAACAGTTCTTAGGTTGCTTAGCGACTGGCAGAAGTTGCGGACCTTGCATTAAACTTGTAGTCTCTGAATTTAGGTGATAATTGATGAGCAGATTTGTCCGGATTTAGGGGAAATATTGGGTCCGGTGATACTGCAGAGTGCTTAGGAGTTGACACCCTCTATAATTTAGATCATCCAGCCGTTGCCGCAAGGCTCAGGCCTAACTCATTGTGATTACTGCGATATAGGTCTTCTCTCATCAAGAGCCAGGAGAAAGAGAGCGAAAAGATGGCCGCCGCTCCCTTATATGGGCAGGGGGCGTGGTGATTCTGATTGGTCCGAACGTCTGCCATTCACCAGTACATGGTGGGATGGGATTACTGACGTAAGAGGGCCTCCAAAGGTCCTTAAGCTAAAACCATAGAGTTCACCCTGTCACATGACCCGCAGGTCCTGCAATGCTAATAGAAACAGGTAATTAACCATTTATATACAGAAATAATACTATATACATTATTCTATGGACAAATTAGAAATCTATATAATATAATAGAGGTGACGGACTGACTAACAGAGATTACTAAGTCCTAGGGACTCTGGCTATGGGGACCCATAGATAAATAAGTACTGTATGAAATGCGGTATTGGGACACCACAGTAGGATCCCTAGGTAACAGAACGACCCCACCCCCCAACAAGTTCTCAACACTGATCCCCTCCCCACCCACTCAACCCCCTATCCATCCTCGCATTGGCAGAGAGGATTTTGGCAAAGAACGGCCCCAATTCGTACCAATGTGGTGCACCCCTGGGGTGAATGGCGGGACCACGGGTGTTGCGGTGAGAGTGGTGGGATCAGATGTTTTTAACCACGGGGGACGGATGGTATTAACCCCTATGTGTTCGTAACGCCAGTGTGGTTTTCGGGTTCCGGAGCACCACATGCCTGGATTCAACGCTATCCCATGGGCTAGTAGTGAATAAAGAGTCCACAACCAGTTGAAGGTAAACTGGGGCTTTTCTGAATAGAAGACAGGTGTAGTTATCTTCACAGCTATGGCCAGAATTCCCAGAGATGTGACAAGGACCCAGAGGACCTCGCAGCTTGCTGGGCCAGTACTTAATAATGGAGTAATAAAATTGACTTGTAATTAGACTTGACTTGTACTATGTGCAGGACTTGACTAACTTCAGTGACAGCAACATAGACTTGTAGACTTACTGGAGAGTTGTAGCTTTGTGGTACTCCAGATGCTGAACACTTGACTCTATGGCCTCTGGTAGCTACTTCAGCAAGCATAGTCGAATAGTTCATAACTGACAGAGAGGAAGGGGACCCAGCCAAGAAGCCGCTCCGAGCCTACAGGTTCATATACTTCTGCCACTCTGCCACTGATATTCGATCTTTTTTTTAATAAATAAATGGCCAATATTTTGACTTCTTTGTCTGATTTGGTTCTCTTCTATCTGTAGCTCTTGTTTGAAACTTTGATGTAGTTTTAGGTCAAAATAATACAGAAATATATAAAAGTCTCAGGGGTTAACAAGCACCACTGTATATACCCATTACAGCCAGTGTGGTGGAAGCGCCCCCCGTGATCACACAGTAAGCTGGTAGTGTTGGTGTAGCCAGGGCTAAACTTCAAAGCTTTGGGGGTCATTTATTACCATTTGTGACTTTTCAGGTTTCAGGTTTAGTGTGTGACTGGTGCAGCTGGTGGTATTTATCAGGGTGCCTGCACCTTTTTTGTTGCTACTGCCTGCACCCAGTCCCTATTGGAGTGACGGTTGCGCAAAACTGTCTTTTGTAACAGAAGCATGTCATACATCAGTGCGGAAACTGCGCCTCGAAAACTGCGCCCACAAAACGCCAACTGGAATTGAAGTTGAAGAAAGTCATATACACCAGTGAGAGACAAATAACTTTGCAAAAATTGGGGGCTATAAATGACCCCCATTGACTATTTTGTACCCCTGCTTAAGAGGCTCACTATTCACACTCACTATCCACTAGACTTGTGCACTAGAAAAATTTTCGTTTAATTTCGTTTCGTTTTTTCGTTTTGGAAAAAAATTTCGGTTCGGCAATATTTTCGGTTTAGATTTTTCGGATACATTCGGTATTCGGGTATTTGTGTTGGTTTTTTCGGATACATTCGGTATTCGGGTACATTCGGTAAATCTTTTTAGTTTTTTTGGACTTTAGCGATCCTAATAAATAATGGAGATACCTTTTTTATTAAAATTTCGCAGGGTATCATAAAAAAATCATAATAAAAAAGATACAGTGGTGATGAAAAAAATTGTATCTAACGAAATGTATCTTTTTCATTATGAAATGTTTATTCATTTTTAACCTCTTCAGGACATAGGGCGTATGGATACGCCCTGCATCCCGAGTCCTTAAGGACCGAGGGCGTATCCATACACCCGTGGGAATTCCGGCCCCCACCGCTAGCCGGTTGGGGACCGGAGCCGGATGCCTGCTGAAATCGTTCAGCAGGCATCCCGGCATATCGCCCAGGGGGGTCATTATGCCCCCCCATGTCGGCGATCACCGCAGATCGCTGGACAATTCAGTCCAGCGATCTGCGGCGATTCCGGGTCAATCGGGTCTCCAGTGACCCGATGACCCGGAATTACTGGCTGTTCGGGGCCGTCTCTGACGGCCCCGAACAGCCAGAGCCTGCAGGGGTGAGGTGGCACTGGTGCCACCTCACGATCGCCCTGATTCGTCGGCCGGATTACCGGCCGACCAATCAGGGAGCCTGCTGCCGGTGTCACTCCCGCACCCGCTCCGCCCCTCTTCTGGAGGACGTGAGCGGGTGCGGGACGTGCACCCCGGGTGCTGGGGACCCCGATCCCCGGCGCCCCTGTTGGGATCGGGGCCCCAGGAGCAGCTGCGGCGGCGGAGACGACGAGGGGCTGACCTGCAGTGTCTGGATCGTTGGAGGTGAGTGACAGCCTCCTGCTGTTGCTTAGCAACAGCTCCCAGCATGCAAAAAGGGCATGCTGGGAGCTGTAGTTATGCAACAGCAGGAGGCAGACCACCACAACTCCCAGCATTCCCTTATGGGCATGCTGGGACTTATGGTTTTGCAACAGCTGGAGGCACATTCTTTCTATGGAAAAGTGTACCTTCAGCTGTTGTATAACTACAACTCCCAGCTTGCACAAACAGCTAAAGTGCATGCTGGGAGTTGTAGTGGTGCATCTGGTGGTTGCATAACTACAACTCCCAGCATGCCCGTTGGCTGTCGGTGACTGCTGAGAGTTGTAGTTTTGCAACAGCTGAAGGCACACTGGTTGTGAAACTCAGAGTTTTTTTTTACCTAACTCAGTGTTTCACAACCGGTGTGCCTCCAGCTGTTGCAAACTACAACTCTCAGCAGTCACCGTACACCATGCACCGTACATGCTGGGAGTTGTAGTTTTGCAACAGCTGGAGGCACACTGGTTGTGAAACACTGAGTTAGGTCACAAACTCAGTGATACATAACCAGTGTGCCTACAGTTGTTGCAAAACTGCAACTCTCAGCAGTCACCGACAGCCAACGGGCATGCTGGGAGTTGTAGTTATGCAACAGCTGGATGTCCCCCCCCCCCAATGTGAACGTACAGGGTACACTCACATGGGCGGAGGATTACAGTAAGTATCTGGCTGCAAATTTGAGCTGCCGCAAACTTTCTGCTGCAGCTCAAATTGCCAGCGAGAAACTACTGTGAACCCCCGCCCGTGCGACTGTACCCTAAAAACACTACACTACACTAACACAAAAAATAAAATAAAAAGTAAAAAACACTACATATAAACATACCCCTACACAGCCCCCCTCCCCTCCCCAATAAAAATGAAAAACGTCTGGTACGCCACTGTTTCCAGAACGGAGCCTCCAGCTGTTGCAAAACAACTCCCAGTATTGTCGGACAGCCGTTGACTGTCCAGGCATGCTGGGAGTTTTGCAACAGCTGGAGGCACCCTGTTTGGGAATCACTGGCGTAGAATACCCCTATGTCCACCCCTATGCAATCCCTAATTTAGGCCTCAAATGCGCATGGCGCTCTCACTTTGGAGCCCTGTCGTATTTCAAGGCAACAGTTTAGGGTCACATATGGGGTATCGCCATACTCGGGAGAAATTGTTTTACAAATTTTTGGTGGTATTTTCTGCTTTTACACTTTTTAAAAATGTAAAATTTTTGGGAAAACAAGCATTTTAGGTAAAAAAAAAATTTTTTTTTTACATATGCAAAAGTCGTGAAACACCTGTGGGGTATAAAGGTTCACTTAACCCCTTGTTACGTTCCCCGAGGGGTCTAGTTTCCAAAATGGTATGCCATGTGGGTTTTTTTTTGCTGTTCTGGCATCATAGGGGCTTCCTAAATGCGGCATGCCCCCAGAGAAAAATTTGCGTTCAAAAAGCCAAATGTGACTCCTTCTCTTCCGAGACCTGTAGTGCGCCAAGCAGAGCAATTTTCACCCCCATATGGGGTGTTTTCTGAATCGGGAGAAATTGGGCTTCAAATTTTTAGGGGTATTTTCTGCTATTACCCTTTTTAAAAATAAAATTTTTTTGGGAAAACAAGCATTTTAGGTAAAATTTTTTTTTATTTTTTTTACATTTGCAAAAGTCGTGAAACACCTGTGGGGTATTAAAGTTCACTTTATCCCATGTTATATTCCCCGAGGGGTCTAGTTTCCAAAATGGTATGCCATGTGGTTTTTTTTTGCTGTTCTGGCACCATAAGGGCTTCCTAAAGGTAACATGCCCCCCAAAAACCATTTCAGAAAAACGTACTCTACAAAATCCCCTTGTCGCTCCTTCCCTTCTGAGCCCTCTACTGCGCCCGCCGAACACTTTACATAGACATATGAGGTATGTCCTTACTCGAGAGAAATTGGGCTACAAATACAAGTAAAAATTTTGTCCTTTTACCCCTTGTAAAAATTCAAAAATTGCGTCTACAAGAACATGTGAGTGTAAAAAATGAAGATTGTGAATTTTCTCCTTCACTTTGCTGCTATTCGTGTGAAACACCTAAAGGGTTAAAACGCTGACTGAATGTCATTTTGAATACTTTGGGGGGTGTAGTTTTTATAATGGGGTCATTTATGGGGTATTTCTAATATGAAGACCCTTCAAATCCACTTAAATCCTGAACTGGTCCCTGAAAAATACTGAGTTTGAAAATTTTGTGAAAAATCGGAAAATTGCTGCTGACCGTTGAAGCCCTCTGGTGTCTTCCAAAAGTAAAAACATGTCAATTTTATGATGCAAACATAAAGTAGACATATTGTATATGTGAACCAAAAAAAAATGTATTCGTAATATCCATTTTCCTTACAAGCAGAGAGCTTCAAAGTTAGAAAAATGCAAAATTTTCTAATTTTTCATCAAATTTACGGATTTTTCACCAAGAAAGGATGCAAGTATCGACAAAAATTTACCACTATGTTAAAGTAGAATATGTCACGAAAAAACAATCTCGGAATCAGAATGATAACTAAAAGCATTCCAGAGTTATTAATGTTTAAAGTGACGGTGGTCAGATGTGCAAAAAACGCTCCGGTCCTTAAGGCCAAAATGGGCTCCGTCCTGAAGGGGTTAAACAGGGATCAATTTATGTGAGCGGGTAAAGCACTAAAAATGTAGCCGACAATAATGAAAATGTAGTGTGTGCGTGTTTTTCACTTTTTTTTAAAAAACATTTTTTAGGTAGTACTACTACTCCCCGCATGGAACACACTCTTCCATGATGGGAGTAGTAGTTACCTGTACTAATTGACAGATTGCTTGGGTCCCTTGCGATCATCTTGTATAATGTATAGATGCGGCGGCTGCTCTTCTATGGTCCCCTGCACTCACGTATATGTACACATATTCATATTTCCCAGATGGTTCCAGCCAATCACAGCTCTCTGTGAGAAATAGGAATATGTGTATATATACGGCCGTGCAGGGGACCATAGGAGAGCGGCCGCCGCATTCATACATTATACTGGAGCATCACAGCGGGTGTCAGGAGTGATACCTGCAATGATCTTTCCTTTACTACAAGTACTACCACTCCCAACATGGTGTACACTCTGCTCCATGCTGGGAGCTGTAGTACCTGCATTAATAGACAGATTGCAGTGGGTGTCAGAAGTTACACTCGCTGCCATATGTCTATTAATGCAGGTACTACAGCTCCCAGCATGGAGCAGAGTGTGCTCCATGTTGGGAGTATTAGTACCTGCAGTAAGGGACAGATCCCAGCGGATGTCACTCCTCCTGACACCCGCAGCGATCCTCCTGATGTGAATGTCGGGATCAGCTGTTCTCAGGACTACAGAGCCGGGAGAACAGCTGACGCTGAGCCATAGGTATACATCGTATATCTACTGCCCAGCAAGAACTTACAGTGAGCCTGCAATGTGTATACAGTATACACATTGCTGGCTCACTTAACCCCTTGCTGAGCTGTGCGCTATGCGCAAGCCCAGCAAGGGAAGAGTTAACTTACACTGCTGGACAGTGTAGGTTAACCCTTTGTGCGGTATACACTTTATACAGCTATCTATAGATAGCTGTATACAGTGTATACAGAAGACGAAGTCCAGCTTACTTCCCTCGAGTCCCGGGCCGGGTTTGTGTAGCTCCGCCCCCTAGTGATGACGTCATTAGGGGCGGAGCTACAGAAGGGAACAAGGCTAGTTTATCTGAAGCTCTGTTCACATTGTACGTTTTGTATAATGTGAACAGACCCTTCTGGCAGTGTCTACCCAGACAGGGAGACTCCAGCTGTTGCTAAACTACAACTCCCAGCATGCCCAGACAGCCAAAGGCTGTCTGGGCATGCTGGGAGTTGTAGTTTTGCACCAATTGGTGGCTCCCTGTTTGGGTAGACATTGCATCATGGGTGTTCTCCCCAGCGGACAGCGCCAAAAATGTCATAACCAATTTTTTGTGTTTTTTTTTCTTCTCGTTTCAGATCCGTGTATGCAGAGGATTACTGCGGATTCAATGGATTACAGCGGATTATTTTTTTTTCCTTTAATAAAATGGTTAACTAGGGCTGTGGGGGAGTGTTTTTTTAAATAAAATAATTTTTCCAATGTGTTGTGTTTTTTTTTTTTTTTTAATTGAATTTTCAGGGTTAGTAGCGGAAGCTGTCTTATTGACGGAATCCATTACTAGGCCAGGGCTTAGTGCTAGCCCCAAAAACAGCTAGCGCTAACCCCCAATTATTACCCCGGTACCCACCGCCACAGGGGTGCCGGGAAGAGCCGGTACCGACAGGCCCGGAGCGTCAAAAATGGCGCTCCTGGACCTAGGCGGTAACAGGCTGGCGTTATTTAGGCTGGGGAGGGCCAGTAACAATGGTCCTCACCCACCCTGGTAACGTCAGGCTGTTGCTGTTTGGTTGGTATTGTGCTGAGAATGAAAATACGGGGAACCCTATGCGTTTTTTTTTTTTATTTAAATAAAAAAATAAAAAATAAAAAACGCATAGGGTTCCCCGTATTTTCATTCTCAGCCAGATACCAACCAAACAGCAACAGCCTGACGTTACCAGGGTGGGCGAGGACCATTGTTACTGGCCCTCCCCAGCCTAAATAACGCCAGCCTGTTACCGCCTAGGCCCAGGAGCGCCATTTTGACGCTCCGGGCCTGTTGGTACCGGCTCTTCCCGGCACCCCTGTGGCGGTGGGTACCGGGGTAATAATTGGGGGTTAGCGCTAGCTGTTTTTGGGGCTAGCACTAAGCCCTGGCCTAGTAATGGATTCCGTCAATAAGACAGCGTCCACTACTAACCTTGAAAATTCAATAAAAAAATTAAAAAAACACAACACATTGGAAAAATTATTTTATTTAAAAAAACACTCCCCCACAGCCCTCGTTAACCATTTTATTAAAGGAAAAAATAAATAATCCGCCGTAATCCATCGAATCCGCAGTAATCCTCTGCATACACGGATCTGAAATGAGAAGAAAAAAACACAAAAAATTGGTTATGACATTTTTGGCGCTGTCCGCTGGGGAGAGCACCCATGATGCAATGTCTATTCAAACAGGGAGCCACCAATTGGTGCAAAACTATAACTCCCAGCATGCCCAGACAGCCTTTGGCTGTCTGGGCATGCTGGGAGTTGTAGTTTAGCAACAGCTGGAGTCTCCCTGTCTGGGTAGACACTGCCAGAAGGGTCTGTTCACATTATACAAAACGGACAATGTGAACAGAGCTTCAGATTAACTAGTCTTGTTCCCTTCTGTAGCTCCGCCCCCTAATGACGTCATCACTAGGGGGCGGAGCTACACGAACCCCGCCCGGGACCCGAGGGAAGTAAGCTGGACTTCGTCTTCTGTATACACTGTATGCAGCTATCTATAGATAGCTGTATATAGTGTATACCGCCCAAAGGGTTAACCTACACTGTCCAGCAGTGTAAGTTAACTCTTCCCTTGCTGGGCTTGCGCATAGCGCACAGCTCAGCAAGGGGTTAAGTGAGCCAGCAATGTGTATACTGTATACACGTTGCAGGCTCACTGTAAGTTCTTGCTGGGCAGTAGATATACGATGTATACCTACGGCTCAGCGTCAGCTGTTCTCCTGGCTCTGTAGCCCTGAGAACAGCTGATCCCGACATTCACATAAGGAGGATCACAGCGGGTGTCAGGAGGAGTGACATCCCTGGGATCTGTCCCTTACTGCAGGTACTAATACTCCCAACATGGAGCACACTCTGCTCCATGCTGGGAGCTGTAGTACCTGCATTAATAGACATATGGCAACGAGTGTAACTTCTGACACCCGCTGCGATCTGTCTATTAATGCAGGTACTACAGCTCCCAGCATGGAGCAGAGTGTACTCCATGTTGGGAGTATTAGTACTTGTAGTAAAGGAAAGATCATTGCAGGTATCACTCCTGACGCCCGCTGCGATCCTCCAGTATAATGTATGAATGCGGCGGCCGCGCTCCTATGGTCCCCTGCACGGCCGTATATATACCCATATTCCTATTTCTCACAGAGAGCTGTGATTGGCTGCAACCATCTGGCCAATCACAGCTCTGCGGGAAATATGAATATATGTACATATACGTGAGTGCAGGGGACCATAGAAGAGCAGCCACCGCATCTATACATTATACAAGAGGATCGCAAGGGACCCCTGCAATCTGTCAATTAGTACAGGTAACTACTACTCCCATCATGGAAGACTGTGTTCCATGCTGGGAGTAGTAGTACTACCTAAAAAATGTTTTTAAAAAAAAGTGAAAAACATGCACACACTACATTTTCATTAT
The DNA here is from genome assembly GCF_029499605.1 of Hyla sarda. NCBI lineage: Eukaryota > Metazoa > Chordata > Amphibia > Anura > Hylidae > Hyla > Hyla sarda. The sequence continues at coordinate 105,798,031 of NC_079198.1, read as the reverse complement.
TGTCGGCTACATTTTTAGTGCTTTACCCGCTCACATAAATTGATCCCTGTTTAAAAATGGATAAACATTTCATAATAAAAATGATACATTTCATTAGATACAATTTTTTCCATCACCACTGTATCTTTTTTATTATGATTTTTTATGATACCCTACGAAATTTTTATAAAAAAAGGTATCTCCATAATTTTTCAGGATCGCTAAAGTCCAAAAAAAATAAAAAGATTTACCGAATGTACCCGAATACCGAATGTATCCGAAAAATCAAACTATCTATATCCTTTTTATTATATTTGTTATCAGAATGAATTCTTCACATTCGTTTACGGATAACGAATGCATTCGTTATTTACAGCATTATGGTCGGGAAATAACGAATGTATTCGTTACTTTGCTATTCGTATTATCGTGGCTATTCGGGAATGATCAAAATATGTTTTCGTGCATTCTGATCGGTCCGAATGCACGAAAACGGTAAAATTCGTTAATTTAGATATTCGTGCCGAACCGAATTGCACATGTCTACTATCCACACTCAATATCCACATTCAATATCCACACTCAATATCCATACTCGGTATGCACACTCACTATCCATACTCAGTACACACACTCACTATCCATACTCAATATACACACTCACTATCCATACTCAGTACACACACTCACTATCCATACTCAGTACACACACTCACTATCCATACTCAATATATACACTCACTATCCATACTCAGTACACACACTCACTATCCATACTCAATATATACACTCACTATCCATACTCAGTACACACACTCACTATCCATACTCAGTATACAAACTCACTATCCACACTCAGTATACACACTCAATATCCATACTCGGTATGCACACTCACTATCCATACTCAGTACACACACTCACTATCCATACCCAATATATACACTCACTATCCATACTCAATATACACACTCACTATCCGTACTCAGTACACACACTCACTATCCATACTCAGTACACACATTCACTATCCATACTCAATATACACACTCACTATCCGTACTCAGTACACACACTCACTATCCATACTCAGTACACACATTCACTATCCATACTCAATATACACACTCACTATCCGTACTCAGTACACACACTCACTATCCATACCCAATATATACACTCACTATCCATACTCAATATACACACTCACTATCCGTATTCAGTACACACACTCACTATCCATACTCAGTACACACATTCACTATCCATACTCAATATACACACTCACTATCCGTACTCAGTACACACACTCACTATCCATTAGGGATGTAAGAAAAAATCGATTCTCGCGATAATCGCGATTTTTCATTTGCCGATACAGAATCGATTCAAAATATTTTTGAATCGATTCTTTTAGGGATGTGGAATTTTTAATAAAACGCACTTTATCTTACCTGCCAACGAGCCCGCGGAGCTCCGGTACACTCCGGTACAGGTGTTCGGTCCCCGGGCTGTATTCTTCTTACTTCCTGTTAGTCCGGCACGTCACATGGAGCTTCAGCCTATCACTGGCCGCAGCGATGTCCCGCCTCCGCTGGTGATAGGCTGAAGCTCCATGTGACGTGCCGGACTAACAGGAAGTAAGAAGAATACAGCCCGGGGACCGAACACCTGTACCGGAGTGTACCGGAGCTCCGCGGGCTCGTTGGCAGGTAAGAGAAAGTGCGTTTTATTTTATTTTGCAGCCCGGACGGGATAGCATGAGAAAAGTGTGCACCGGAGTACTAGATCGCCGCTGTCAAAGCTGACAGCGGCGTCTATTGGGATCTATGAATGCTCCCAGGTGGGCGATATATCGCGATGTATCGTCACCTAGACGGTATCGCGATATATCGGGATATATCGAATCGCCACACTGGTATCGCGATTCGAATCGAATCGCCAAATTCTTGGCGATTCACACCCCTACTATCCATACTCAGTATACACATTCACTATCCATACTCAGTATACACACTCACTATCCATACTCAATATACACACTCACTATCCATACTCAATATACACACTCACTATCCATACTCAGTATACACACTCACTATCCATACTCAATATACACACCCACTATCCATACTCAATATACACACTCACTATCCATACTCAATATATACACTCACTATCCATACTCAGTACACACACTCACTATCCATACTCAGTACACATACTCACTATCCATACTCAGTACACACACTCACTATCCATACTCAGTACACACACTCACTATCCATACTCAGTACACACACTCACTATCCATACTCAATATATACACTCACTATCCATACTCAGTATACACACTCACTATCCATACTCAGTATACACACTCACTATCCATACTCAGTATACACACTCACTATCCATACTCAGTACACACACTCACTATCCATACTCAGTACACACACTCACTATCCATACTCAATATATACACCCACTATCCATACTCAATATACACACTCACTATCCATACTCAATATACACACTCACTATCCATACTCAGTACACACACTCACTATCCATACTCAGTACACACACTCACTATCCATACTCAGTACACACACTCACTATCCATACTCAGTACACACATTCACTATCCATACTCAGTACACACACTCACTTTCCATACTCAGTATACAAACTCACTATCCACACTCGGTATACACACTCAATATCCATACTCGGTATGCACACTCACTATCCATACTCAGTACACACACTCACTATCCATACTCAGTACACACACTCACTTTCCATACTCAGTATACAAACTCACTATCCACACTCGGTATACACACTCAATATCCATACTCGGTATGCACACTCACTATCCATACTCAGTACACACACTCACTTTCCATACTCAGTATACACACCAGGATTCCTAGGACAGACAAACAAAGGCTCTTGCTCCAAAGGCTACTCACAGTTCACTTGACTTCTACTGGAGGAGCTTTTTACTTTCTTGGCTGTAGCGGTCTCCCTCGCCCTCACTTCCAGGGTAGGCACATATCCCTTTACCCTGTCTCACACTTGTCTGTGCTCCAGAGGCCTTTGACCATGTAATCTCTCTGTAGGAATTGTGTGGCATCTCTTCACTCCGCAGACCATAGAGTAGATACAAACAGGCCTGTCACTACAGGACAGGCAAACCAATTGCTTGGGGCCCCGAGCTGGCCAGGGGCCCCAAGCAGAGCCGGTGCTTACCCGTCCTTTAGTGATGAGGCAATTCCCCCATCACTATTAAGGACATCCCTGTGTCCCGAAAGATGTTTTTGGCAAACAGGGATGCCCCCGTTAACTCTCTGAGGCCCCGCTTAAGTTTAAAAATGTAAGGGCTGCTGGGTGATAGCGCACGCCGGGACGTCACTGACGTCCCATGCGTGCGCCGATAGCAATGGAGGCGCAGAAGACTGGAGCATCGAGGAGGAGGAAGATGTGCGCTGGCCAGCTTGGTAAGTGACCAGCGGCACGTCATCTTCGGTGTTCCGACCACCGCTTCTCCGGTCCCGGGACTAATGCTATGGCCGGACGGGAGGAGCGGTGGTCGGAGCAGTGAAGTGGGGCAGTACACAGGCATACGGCCTCCAGCCATACACTGTATATGGCTGGAGGCTGTATGTCTGTGGGGAACACTGCCTGCCTAATGTGGGGGGAACACTGCCAACCTAATGTGGGGAGAACACTGCCAACCTAATGTAGGGAGAACTATGCTGCACCTAATGTGGGGGGAACACTGCCTGCCTAATGTGGGGGGGAACACTGCCGGCTTAATGTGGGGAGAACTATGCTGCACCTTATGTGGGAGGAACACTGCCAGCCTAATGTGGGGAGAACTCTGCTGCACCTAATGTGGGGGGAACACTGCCTACCTAATGTGCGGAGAACACTGCCAACCTAATGTGGGGGGAACTTTGCTGCACCTAATGTGGGGGAACACTTCCAACCTAATGTGCGGAGAACACTGCCAACCTAATGTGGGGAGAACTCTGCTGCACCTTATGTGGGGGAACACTTCCAACCTAATGTGCGGAGAACACTGCCAACCTAATGTGGGGAGAACTCTGCTGCACCTAATGTGGGGGAACACTGCCAACCTAATGTGCGGAGAATTATGCTGCACCTAATGTGGGGGAACACTGCCAACCTAATGTGGGGAGAATTATGCTGCACCTAATGTGGGGGGAACACTGCCAACCTAATGTGGGGAGAATTATGCTGCACCTTATGTGGGGGGGAACACTGCCTACCTAATGTGGGGAGAACTCTGCTGCACCTAATGTGGGGGGAACTCTGCTGCACCTAATGTGGGGGGGGAAGTCTGCTGCACCTAATGTGGGGGGTTACTACGTCCTGACGCCATCCGTAGAGTGTTACGTGCGTGAACATCAAGGGGAGCATCTATGTCGATTTTGCTTGGGGCCCCCAAATTCCTTCAAACGGCCCTGGATACAAAGCAGCAGTCTCCAGCAGCTCACAGCTTCCTATACCAGCCCTCGCCTCCTTCTAATAACAGCATGGCTCACAAAGCTGGAATTCCCCAGCGCCATGTTGTCTAACCACACTAGTGTTGAGCGGCATAGGCCATATTCGAATTCGCGAATATATGGACGAATATTCATCATATATTCGCGAATATTCGCATATTCGGAATAATCCCGTTTTATTTTCGCATATGCGAATAATTAACGTATGCGAAAATAGCATATAAAAAAATTAGAATTAGTGAAAATTCGCGTATGCGAAAATTAGCACAAAGAAATTAGCATAAGTGAAATTTGCGTATGCGAAAATTAACATATACGAAAATTAGCAAATAAAAAATAAGCACAAATAAAAATTCGCGTATGCGAAAATTAACATATGTCAAAATTAGCATATAAAAATTAGCATAAGTGAAAATTCGCGTATGCGAAAATTAGCACAAAGAAATTAACATGTTAAAATTTGCGTATGCGAAAATTTACATATACGAAGATTAGCATATAAAAAAATTAGCATAAGTGAAAATGCGCGTATGCGAAACAATAAACATATGCGAAAATTAGCATATAAAAAAAAAATTTCACATGTGAAAATTTGCGTATGCAAAAAATGTACATATGCGAAAATTTTAATATAAATAAATTAGCATAAGTGAAAATTCGCTTATGCGAAAATTAACATATGCAAAAATTTGCATATAAAAAAACTTGCATAAGTGAAAATTTGCGTATGCGAAAATTAACATATAAAAAATTGGCATAAATGAAAATTTGCATATGCGAAAATTCGCACACCAGTCTCACACAGTAGTATTAGAGCCTTCTTTACACCTCACAAGCTGGAAGCAGAGATCACTGTGATGTGCACTGTGAAAAAACTAAAAAAAAATAAAAAAAACGAATATTCGTAATTACGAATATATAGCGCTATATTCGCGAATATGCGATCTTCGCGAATAAAATTTGCATTGCGAACATTCGCGAGCAACACTAAACCACACTGCATCCACTGCATCTGCACAATAGATAGAACACATTACATCCTCCACAGCAACAAACATACTTCTTAGCATAAAATAAAGCAGCTGGGAAGAAGGCGCCCACTATACACAAAACTCACCAATTTTCTCACCAATTTTTACATGTTGCAGCACCAGGGCTGCTGAATACAATACATAGGGTGACAGAAAGTAAAATAAAAGAGAGAACTGCCATTTATGAAGCACATCTGTCAGCCATCTTATCTACCCCCCTTTCACAGCAGGTCTGCTGTGCTTTTCAGTCCGGTTAATAAAACGGTTACGGTGGGAAAATGAGCCGACCAGAGTCACTCGCTGGCTACGGTGACCTCATTGAAATCAATGGCCCATAGGCTTTAACCCCTTAAGGACCGAGCCCTTTTTCACCTTAAGGACCAGAGCATTTTTTGCAATTCTGACCACTGTCACTTTAAACATTAATAACTCTGGAATGCTTTTAGTTATCATTCTGATTCCGAGATTGTTTTTTTGTGACATATTCTACTTTAACTTAGTGGTAAAATTTTGTGGTATCTTGCATCCTTTCTTGGTGAAAAATCCCCAAATTTGATGAAAAAATGAAAATTTTGCATTTTTCTAACTTTGAAGCTCTCTGCTTGTAAGGAAAATGGATATTCAAAATAATATTTTTTTGGGTTCACATATACAATATGTCTATTTTATGTTTGCATCATAAAATTTATGAGTTTTTACTTTTGGAAGACACCAGAGGGCTTCAAAGTTCAGCAGCAATTTTACAATTTTTCACAAAATTTTCAAACTCGCTATTTTTCATGGACCAGTTCAGGTTTGAAGTGGATTTGAAGGGTCTTCATATTAGAAATACCCCATAAAAGACCCCATTATAAAAACTGCACCCCCCAAAGTATTCAAAATGACATTCAGTAAGTGTATTAACCCTTTAGGTGTTTCACAGGAATAGCAGCAAAGTGAAGGAGAAAATTCAAAATCTTCATTTTTTACATTCGCATGTTCTTGTAGACCCAATTTTTGAATTTTTGCAAGGGATAAAAAGGAGAAAATTTTTACTTATATTTGAAACCCAAATTCTCTCGAGTAAGCACATACCTCATATGTCTATGTTAATTGTTCAGTGGGCGCAGTAGAGGGCTCAGAAGGGAAGGAGCGACAAATGGTTTTTGGGGGGCATGTCACCTTTAGGAAGCCCCTATGGTGCCAGGACAGCAAAAAAAAAACACATGGCATACCATTTTGGAAACTAGACCCCTCAGGAAACGTAACAAGGGGTAAAGTGAACCTTAATACCCTACAGGTGTTTCACGACTTTTGCATATGTAAAAAAAATAAAAAAAATTTTACCTAAAATGCTTGGTTTCCCAAAAATTTTACATTTTTAAAAAGGATAATAGCAGAAAATATCCCCCAAAATTTGAAACCCAATTTCTCCCGATTCAGAAAACACCCCATATGGGGGTGAAAATTGCTCTGCTGGCGCACTACAGGTCTCAGAAGAGAAGGAGTCACATTTGGCTTTTTGAAAGCAAATTTTGCTCTGGGGGCATGCCGCATTTCGGAAGCCCCTATGGTGCCAGGACAGCAAAAAAACAAAAAACACATGGCATACCATTTTGGAAACTAGACCCCTCGGGGAACATAACAAGGGGTTAAGTGAACCTTTATACCCCACAGGTGTTTCATGACTTTTGTATATGTAAAAAAATTTTTTTTTTTTTTACCTAAAATGCTTGTTTTCCCAAAAATTTTACATTTTTAAAAAAGGTAATAGCAGAAAATCCCCCCAAAATTTGAAGCCCAATTTCTCCCGAGTATGGTGATACCCCATATGTGACCCTAAACTGTTGCCTTGAAATACGACAGGGCTCCAAAGTGAGAGCGCCATGTGCATTTGAGGCCTAAATTAGAGACTTGCATAGGGGTGGACATAGGGGTATTCTACGCCAGTGATTCCCAAACAGGGTGCCTCCAGCTGTTGTAAAACTCCCAGCATGCCTAGATAGTCAGTGGCTATCTGGCAATACTGGGAGTAGTTGTTTTGCAACAGCTGGAGGCTCCGTTCTGGAAACAGTGGCGTACCAGACGTTTTTCATTTTTATTGGAGAGGGGGGCTGTGTAGGGGTATGTGTATATGTAGTGTTTTTTACTTTTTATTTTGTGTTAGTGTAGTGTTTTTAGGGTACAGTCGCACGGGCGGGGGTTCACAGTAGTTTCTCGCTGGCAGCTTGAGCTGCAGCAGAAAATTTGCCGCAGCTCAAACTTGCAGCCGGATACTTACTGTAATCCTCCGCCCATGTGAGTGTACCCTGAACGTTCACATTGGGGGGGGGGGGGAACATCCAGCTGTTGCAAAACTACAACTCCCAGCATGTAGGGTCTATAAGTGCATGCTAGGAGTTGTAGTTTTGCAACCGCTGGAGGCTCCGTTTTGGAAACAGTGGCGTACCAGACATTTTTCATTTTTATTGGGGAGGGGGGCTGTGTAGGGGCATGTGTATATGTAGTGTTTTTTACTTTTTATTTTATTTTGTGTTAGTGTAGTGTTTTTAGGGTACAGTCGCACGGGCGGAGGGTTCACAGTAGTTTCTCGCTGGCAGTTTGAGCAGCGGCAGAAAATTTTCCGCAACTCAAACTTGCAGCTGGATACTTACTGTAATCCTCCGCCCATGTGAGTGTACCCTGTACCTCCAGCTGTTGCAAAACTACAACTCCCAGCATGTACGGTCTATCAGTGCATGCTGGGAGTTGTAGTTTTGCAACAGCTGGAGACACACAGGTTGTGAAACACCGAGTTTGGTAACAAACTCAGTGTTTTGCAACCAGTGTGCCTTCAGCTGTTGCAAAAGCTAAAACCCCCAGCATGTACAGACAGCGGAAGGGCATGCTGGGTCTTGTAGTTATGCAACAGCCGGAGGCATACTACATTGGCTGGGGATGCTGGGGATTGTAGTTATGCAACAGCTGGAGACACACTGGTTTGCTACTTAACTCAGTGTGCCTTCAGCTGTTGCAAAACTACAACTCTCAGCAGTCACCGACAGCCAACGGGCATGCTGGGAGTTGTAGTTATGCAACCACCAGATGCACCACTACAACTCCCAGCTTGCACTTTAGCTGATTGTGCAAGCTGGGAGTTGTAGTTATACAACAGCTGAAGGTACACTTTTCCATAGAAAGAATGTGCCTCCAGCTGTTGCAAAACTACAAGTCCCAGCATGCCCATAAGGGAATGCTGGGAGTTGTGGTGGCCTGCCTCCTGCTGTTGCATAACTACAGCTCCCAGCATGCCCTTTTTGCATGCTGGGAGCTGTTGCTAAGCAACAGCAGGAGGCTGTCACTCACCTCCTGCTGCTGCTCCACGATGCCGCCGCACAGGTCAGTCCCTCGCCGCCACCGTCGCTCCTGGGGCCCCGATCCCAACAGGGACGCCGGGGATCGGGGTCCCCAGCACCGGGGGTCGTCTTCCCGCACCCGCTCACGTCCTCCGGAAGAGGGGCGGAGCGGGTTGCGGGAGTGACACCCGCAGCAGGCGCCCTGATTGGTCGGCCGGGAATCCGGCCGACGAATCAGGGCGATCATGAGGTGGCACCAGTGCCACCTCACCCCTGCTGGCTCTGGCTGTTCGGGGCCGTCTCTGACGGCCCCGATCAGCCAGTAATTCCGGGTCATCGGGTCACTGGAGAGCCGATTGACCAGAAATCCGCCGCAGATCGCTGGACTGAATTGTTCAGCGATCTGCGGCAATTGCCGACATGGGGGGACATAATGACCCCCCTGGGCGATATGCCGGGATGCCTGCTGAACGATTTCAGCAGGCATCCGGCCCCGGCTCCCCTCCGGCTAGCGGCGGGGGCCGGAAATGCTCAGGGCGTATCCATACGCCCTCGGTCCTTAAGGACTTGGAAACAGGGGCGTATGGATACGCCCTATGTCCTTAAGGGGTTAAAGAGGACCTGTGGAAAATCCCCAAAATTAGATAGCAATATCATTCATAAACTTAGGGGGCCCTGATCACATACCTTTTTACAGTTTCTTGATACGCCCTTCCGTTCCTGAGATATGAGGGTTTATATTTTGTCCGATAATTCAGGAAATCAGTCAAATGGGCGTGGACATAAAATTAATCATGGGAGTCACATCAGGTGATGGGCGGGATTATACAGTCACGGGCTGTGTATTAGGCAGACATGCCCCTCAATGTACAACCTTCTCACCCCCTGACTGTATAATCCCCCCTCATCACCTGATTGTCATTCCCATTATTAAAATTAAGTTCATGCCTATCTGACTGGTTCACTGAATTGTCAAACTATAAACCCTCATATCTCAGGAACAGAAGGGCTGATCAAGAAACTGTAAAAATGTGGGTGATCGGGGCACCATAAACTATTTAATCACATTAAAAAATAACGTTTTGTGGGTCGGCCACAGGTCCCCTTTAAATAGATCTGTTGTTCCATTCAATCTGCTTGTCAATGTGCTGCAGTCATGTGATGAGGAGGGAGGAGGCTGGGGATCCCCATTCCAGTGATTATGGGGGTCTCATCAATGGAGTCCCCAGCAATCATCCACCTATTTTATGGACCAGTTTTTCCCAGAGTGCCTCCAGCAATTGCAAAACTACAACCTCCAGCATGCCCGGACAGCGTCTGGCTCTCCGGGCATGCTGAGAGTTGTAGTTTTGCAACAGCTGGAGGCACACTGGTTGGAAAACATTGCTTTGGACAGTTGTTTAATGTTCCTTATGGGAATATCTCTTTAAAAGTAGAAAGCATAGTGCACAGATCTTTTTTGAGTTTGTTTTCCACCAGACGTGGGTATTTTCTGGGCAGCACCCCCTCTGTGCAATTTAATTGAAAACAATCAAATTTACATTTGTCGTAAATAGGAGCAGCAACTTGTTAGACGTGAAAGTTATTTTTTGCAGAGGTTCCTGTAGCATTTACTTAAAGGGGTATTCCAGGAAAAAACTTTTTTTTTTATACATATCAACTGGCTCCAGAAAGTTAAACAGATTTGTAAATTACTTCTATTAAAAAATCTTAATCCTTTCAGTACTTATGAGCTTCTGAAGTTAAGGTTGTTCTTTTCTGTCTAAATGCTCTCTGATGACACGTGTCTCGGGAACCTCCCAGTTTAGAAGAAAATCCCCATAGCAAACCACTTCTAAACTGGGCGGTACCCGAGTTTTTTTTGTTACTTTAGTGCAGTGATCTTCAACCTACGGACCTCCAGATGTTGCAAAACTACAATTCCCAGCATGCCCGGACAGCCGTTGGCTGTCCGGGCATGCTGGGAGTTGTAGTTTTGTACATCTGGAGGTCTGCAGGTTGGAGACCACTGCTTTAGTGCTTACCTTTCCTGAACCTGTGTGGCCATGTCCAATGCTCGCTCAACGGAGGGTGAAGGTTCCTCAGAGACAACTATGTCGCAGGATAGTATTGAGCAGCCCCGGAGGCGTCGCTGCTTTCACAAAAAATGAAAAAAAATATGAATTTTGACGCCTTTACATTTTCTGACATTGGTACATTTTCTGACATTTCTTGGCGGGGATTTGCGCCCAAAAAATACGGGATTTGCGCCAAAAATCGATTGGCGCAAATGATGAATTACTGACTAAAGTTGAAATCACACACAGGACCGTGTGATTTTGAGAAAGTTGTAAAATGACAATGGAGAAGATGAGCCAAACTTTGGCGCAAAAAGACACTGCACCAAAGTATTGCGCCAAAGTTACGTGAAAAAAATATCTTCCTACTAGAGGTAAAAATTCCTTCCCGACTCCAAATATGGCATCAGAATAAATCCCTGAATCAACATCCTGAAAAATAAATGTCAGAGCAGAAAATTGTAGGAAAGCGCTCCAATCCACTACCAATTACTTACAATATAACAAGAAAAATTGCATAAATGTTTAAAACACTCACCCAGTGTGTGTGGCGAACACCACCCAATTTGGATGGGTCCTCCACAATACACCTAGGTTCCAGGTACGTGTCAAAAGGAATGGCAAGGAGTCCAGTGCTTCTCAGTTATCCACTTAGAGGGAGGGTGCCAGGTATTCCGGATCCAGTGATCATGGTCCGTGTGGGCAATGATTATAGTCAAAAGAAAAAACATAAACCAGCGCTCAGAGAAGACTGTATGCAAGGAACATTAATTATTCATTTTGGGAAATAAGGAGGCCAATTCAATAAGCACTCACTTCACTAGGGGAAAACTGGAGATAGGCATAAATACCCAAAACCAGATCCCCCCCTGGGTCCAGGACACTTTCAAACAATGTTCCCCGAGCTCATACCAAACAGATGCCACTGGGTATCTTCATATCTTTTTTTTAAATTATTTTTGCGACGCGTTTTCAAGGTACAGAATGACACCTTCTTCATTAGGCTACCCTGATGATGTAGCCTGATGAAGAAGGTGTGATTCTATACCTTGGAAACGCGTCGCGAAAATAATAAAAAAAAAAAAGATATAAAGATACCCAGTGGCATCTGTTTGGTATGAGCTCGGGGAACTTTGTTTGAAAGTGTCCTGGACCCAGGGGGGATCTGGTTTTGAGTATTTATGCCTATCTCCAGTTTTCCCCCAGTGAAGTGAGTGCTTATTGAATTGGCCTCCTTATTTCCCAAAAAGAATAATTCATGTTCCTTACATACAGTCTTCTCTGAGCGCTGGTTTATGTTTTTTCTTTTGACTATAATCATGGATCCACATCCTGTCCCTGTAAATCTATTATCCATGACCTGTAAAGTTATTACTCTCCAGAAATGCCTCCAGGCCCCTTTTGAACTCTTTTAGTGAGTTCACCATGACCACCTCCTCTGGGAGAGAATTCCAAAATCTCACAGTAAAACGTGGTAGGTGGAACGTGGGTAAGATGTATGGTTTGTGATGCCAAGGCACCGTTAACTTACATGGTCCGAGGTTGAAATAGCTTCTCCTGGGCCAAGCGCAGGGACAATGATGATACTGATTACTATCTTTACTGAGGCAGTACATAATTTGGTGCAGAAGGAAATGCAGAGTGATCTAGGATAGCCTGTTACCTTGCTGGGATTTGGAGTTGCAGTTGACTTATGATTAAGTAGCAGTCCAAACTGACTTGAAGATTGTAGACTGACTGACTGACTGACTGAAGAGAATGTCTTCCCCCAGAATTTTATGCTCACTGCTAGGCTTTGAGGGGGTGTCCTGAGATTGGCGGGGCTGCAGGCTTTAGCTTCTCCTCACACTTCTGCACACGGTACCTCAGCTCACAACTGAACTTGAACTGGACTGAGATTACACTAAGACTGAACAGCTCCTCCCCCCTACACTACTTAAAGGCAAATGTTGGGAGGGGGACTCCCTTTGGGGCATTAGGGTCACCTGATTCACTCTGTAGCATTCCCTTAAAGGGGTAGTCTGGTGGAAAACTATTTTTTTTTTATATCAACTGGTGCTAGAAAGTTACAGATTTGTAAATTACTTCTATTAAATAATCTCCCTATGCTCCACAGGTAGTTCTTTTCTTTTTGAATTTCTTTTCTGCCTGACCACAGTGCTCTCTGCTGACACCTCTGTCCATGTCAGGAACTATCCAGAGCAGGAGCAAATCCCCATAGCAAACCTCTCCTGACAGTTCCTGACATGGACAGAGGTGTCAGCAGAGAGCACTGTTGTCAGGCAGAAAAGAAATTCAAAAAGAAAATAACTACCTGTGGAGCATAGGGAGATTTTTTAATAGAAGTAATTTACAAATCTGTTTAACTTTCTGGCACCAGTTGGTAAAAATAAAAAAAATACTGTTTTCCACTGGAGTTCCCCTGTTACGCCGAGCGCTCCGGGTCCCCGTTCCTCCCCGGAGCGCTCGCCTCATCTTCGTTGTTGCAGCGCCCCGGTCAGATCCACTGACCGGGTGCGCTGCGGTCCCGCCTTCAGCCGGGATGCGATTCGCGATGCGGATAGCGCCCGCTCGCGATGCGCACCCCGGCCCCCGTACCTGACTCGCTCTCCCTCGGTCCTGTCCCGGCGCGCGCGGCCCCGCTCCCTAGGGCGCGCGCGCGCCGGGTCTCTGCGATTTAAAGGGCCAGTGCACCAATGATGGTGCCTGGCCCAATCTTCCCAATTAGCTTAATTGGCTCCCACCTGTGCACTTCCCTATATTACCTCACTTCCCTTGCACTCCCTTGCCGGATCTTGTTGCACTTGTGCCTAGTGAAAGCGTTCCCTTGTCTGTTCCTAGTCCGTGTTCCTGACCTCCTGCCGTTGCCCCTGACTACGATCCTTGCCGCCTGCCCCCGACCTTCTGCTACGTCCGACCTTGCTTCTGCCTACTCCCTTGTACCGCGCCTATCTTCAGCATCTTCAGCAGCCAGAGAGGTGAGCCGTTGCTAGTGGATACGACCTGGTCACTACCGCCGCAGCAAGACCATCCCGCTTTGCGGCGGGCTCTGGTGAAAACCTGTAGTGGCTTAGAACCGGTCCACTAGCGCGGTCCTCGCTATCCCTCTCTGGCACAGAGGATCCACTACCTGCCAGCCGGCATCGTGACAGTAGATCCGGCCATGGATCCCGCTGAAGTTCCTCTGCCAGTTGTCGCTGACCTCACCACGGTGGCCGCCCAGCAAGCCCGACAGATCGCCCTTCTAACCCGTCAGCTGTCGGAAATGTCCACCATTTCGCACCAACTTCAGTCGCAACTTCTCCAGCAATCTTCTCCTCCGCCAGCTCCTGCACCTCCTCCGCAGCGAGTGGCCACTCCTAGCCTCCGCCTGTCCTTGCCGGACAAATTTAATGGGGACTCTAAGTATTGCCGTGGCTTTCTTTCGCAATGTTCCCAGCACTTGGAGATGATGTCGGACCAGTTTCCTACTGAAAGGTCTAAGGTGGCTTTCGTGTTCTGCCTTCTGTCTGGAAAAGCCCTGTCATGGGCCGCACCGCTCTGGGACCGCAATGACCCCGTCACTGCCTCTGTACACTCCTTCTTCTCGGAAATTCGAAGTGTCTTTGAGGAACCTGCCCGAGCTTCTTCAGCCGAGATTGCCCTGCTGAACCTGGCCCAGGGTGTTTCTTCCGTTGGCGAGTACGCCATTCAGTTCCGTGCTCTTGCTGACGAGTTGTCCTGGAATAGTGAGATTCTCTGCGCGACCTTTAAAAAAGGCCTATCCAGCAACATTAAAGATGTTCTGGCCGCACGAGAGACTCCTGCTAACCTACATGAACTCATTCATCTAGCCATTCGCATTGACATGCGTTCTTCCAGATGGCGTCTGGAGCTCCGCCTGGATATGGACTTTGTTCGCACGAAGCGTTTTTTCTCTCCGGCTCCTCTCTCCTCTGGTCCTCTGCAATCTGTTCCTGTGCTTCCCGCCGCGGAGGCTATGCAAGTTGACCGGTCTTGCTTGACACCTCAAGAGAGGACACGACGCCGCATGGAGAATCTTTGCCTGTACTATGCCGGTACCGAACACTTCCTGAAGGATTGTCCTATCCGTCCTCCCTGCCTGGAAAGACGTACGCTGACTCCGCACAAAGGTGACACAGTTCTTGATGTCAACTCTGCTTCTCCACGCCTTACTGTGCCTGTGCGGATATCTGCCTCTACCTTCTCCTTCTCTACTATGCTCTTCTTGGATTCCGGATCTGCAGGAAAATTTTTTTTGGCCTCTCTCATCAACAGGTTCTACGTTCCTGTGACCAGTCTCGCCAGACCCCTCTACATCTATTGTTTTTACAATAAAAGATTGGACTGTCTCGTACGTTTCCACACAGAACCCCTCCTAATTTGCATCGGACCTCATCACGGAAAAATTGAGCTTTTTTTCCTCAGGTTCTTTGGCCCCAAGAAGAGGGGGAGACCCAAGGGGGGGGGTACTGTTACGCCGAGCGCTCCGGGTCCCCGTTCCTCCCCGGAGCGCTCGCCTCATCTTCGTTGTTGCAGCGCCCCGGTCAGATCCACTGACCGGGTGCGCTGCGGTCCCGCCTTCAGCCGGGATGCGATTCGCGATGCGGATAGCGCCCGCTCGCGATGCGCACCCCGGCCCCCGTACCTGACTCGCTCTCCCTCGGTCCTGTCCCGGCGCGCGCGGCCCCGCTCCCTAGGGCGCGCGCGCGCCGGGTCTCTGCGATTTAAAGGGCCAGTGCACCAATGATGGTGCCTGGCCCAATCTTCCCAATTAGCTTAATTGGCTCCCACCTGTGCACTTCCCTATATTACCTCACTTCCCTTGCACTCCCTTGCCGGATCTTGTTGCACTTGTGCCTAGTGAAAGCGTTCCCTTGTCTGTTCCTAGTCCGTGTTCCTGACCTCCTGCCGTTGCCCCTGACTACGATCCTTGCCGCCTGCCCCCGACCTTCTGCTACGTCCGACCTTGCTTCTGCCTACTCCCTTGTACCGCGCCTATCTTCAGCATCTTCAGCAGCCAGAGAGGTGAGCCGTTGCTAGTGGATACGACCTGGTCACTACCGCCGCAGCAAGACCATCCCGCTTTGCGGCGGGCTCTGGTGAAAACCTGTAGTGGCTTAGAACCGGTCCACTAGCGCGGTCCTCGCTATCCCTCTCTGGCACAGAGGATCCACTACCTGCCAGCCGGCATCGTGACATCCCCCTTATAGTGGCCCTGCTTCCTTTAACTATACTCCTGTCTTCTACTTTTCTTTATTTGTCCCCCAGCATGCTTAGTAAGCTTTGTGTTGATGGTAAATGTGCTGTGTCCTGAGTCCCCCATAACATTGCTGGCATGTTTGTGTGAACTGCCTATTTCCTGTTTGTGTTCCCTCCTTCAGATTACAATCTCCAGGATGCCTTGTTTCTAGGTGGGAAGGGAATTTTCTCCCTCCCACACATCAGCCACCCCACCCATTGCAGCACAGCTAGGCTCCCTTCCACGCATGCTGTGCTTAAAAATACAATTCCCTACAGCCCTGTGGAGAATAATCCCCCTCCCACCCAGCAGGTGCTCAACCCATCAAAGCACTGTTATGCTCCATTTTATCACCTGACTAGTGATGTAATGTCTCAGGCCACACTGCAACCTGGGAAAAGCTGAGACAACACTCATTTTGTATGCTGCTAAAAATAAACATCAGGGAAAAGATCTCATAAGAATTGTGAGACTAGCCATTAAACACTGATACACACACTACATTATGAACGACACTAACTTTACAGCCACTGTAGCATAATAATAATAAAAACAATAAAATAAAGGAATTTCTCTTTAACCCATATACAGGTACATCCTCGTCCCCAGGTACTTAAAGGGGTATTCCAGGAAAAAATGTATTTTTATATTTCAACTGGCTCCAGAAAGTTAAACAAATTTGTAAATTGCTTCTATTAAAAAATCTTAATCCTTCTAATAATTATCAGCTGCTGAAGTGGAGTTGTTCTTTTCTTTCTGACAACAGTGCTCTCTGCTGACATCTCTGTCTGTCTCGGGAACTGCACAGAGCAGAATATTTTTGCTATGGGGATTTGCTTCTAACTTTCTGGAGCCAGTTGATATATATATAAAAAAAAGTTTTTTCCTGGATAACCCCTTTAACCCCTTAATGACCAAGGACGTATATTTATGTTCTTGGCCAGCTCCCGCGATATAACGCGGGGACACGCGGTGACCCCGCGTCATATCGGGTCAGTTCTGGCATGTATCTGAAGCCGGGACCTGGGCTAATAGTACGCGGCAGCGATCATGGTGCCCCGCGCTATTAACCCTTTAGATGCAGCATTCAAAGTTGAACACTGCGTCTAAAATGAAAGTGAAAGCTGCCCGGCTGCTCAGTGGGGCTGATCGGGACCACTGCAGTGAAAATGCGGTGTCCCGATCAGCTGGGACACGAGCGGAGGTCCTCTTACCTTCCTCCGGCGTGTCCCTTCGGCGATTGATTGCTCCAAGCCTGAGATGCAGGCTTGAGCAATCGACCGCCAATAACACTGATCAATGCAAAGCTATGGCTTTGCAGTGAACAGTGTATAAGATCAGTGTGTGCAGTGTTATAGTCCCCTATGGGAGCTATAACAGTACAAAAAAGTGTAAAAAAAAAGTTAATAAATGTGATTTAACCCTTTCTCTAATAAAAGTCCAAATCACCCCCCTTTTCCCATAAAAAAAATGTAAATAAAAATAAATATAAACATATGTGGTATCCCCGTGTGTAAATGTGCAAACTATAAAAATATATCATTAATTAAACCGCACGGTCAATGGCGTACGCGCAAAAAAATTACAAAGTCCAAAATAGTGCATTTTTGGTCACTTTCTATATCATGAAAAAATTTATTAAAAGCGATCAAAAAGTCAGATCAATACAAAAATGGTACCGCTAAAAACATCAGATCAGAGCGCAAAAAATTAGCCCTCAAACCGCCCCATACGAGGAAAAATAAAAAACTTTATAGGGGTCAGAATATGACAATTTTAAACATATACATTTTCCTGCATGTAGTTATGATTTTTTCCAGAAGTGCGACAAAATCAAACCTATATAAGTAGGGTATCATTTTAATCGTATGGACCTACATAACAAATATAAGGTGTCATTATTACAGAAAAATGTACTGCGTAGAAACAGAAGCCCCCAAAAGTTACAAAATGGCGTTTTTTCTTCAATTTCGTCGCACAATGATTTTGTTTTTCCTTTTCGCCGTAGATTTTTGGGTAAAAAGACAGATGTCACTGCAAAGTAGAATTGATGGCGCAAAAAAAAGCCATCATATGGATTTTTAGGTGCAAAATTGAAAGGTTTATGATTTTTAAAAGGCAAGGAGCAAAAAACGAAAATGCAAAAATTGAAAAACCCATGGTCCTTAAGTGGTTAAGGCTGCAGGGTGTACATGTACGTCCCAATGCCTTAAGTGGCTTTGAAGCATTCTCAGGAGCTGTGCTCACGTCAGAGCAGAATGTCGGCTAGCATCATACTGCCGCTGCCTGGTATTTAACCCTTTTGACGCTGTGATCAATGCAAATCGCGGTGTCTAAAATAAAAATGAAACTTGCCTGTAGCTCAGTGAAGCTAAGGGTGCGTTCACAAGGCCGTTTGCCCCCCGTTTTTTTATCCCTGTTTCAGCTCCGTTTTTGCAGATTGTAAACAGATTAAAAACGGTTAAAAAAAAATTCCATTCATGTCAATGGGATTTTTAACAATCCGTTTACATCCGTCTGCACCCGTTTGCACTCATGGAAGAAAAAAACAGCACATGCAGTATTTTTTCTTCCGTGAAAAAAACGGAAGAAAACACGGACATCATAATTTTAACATTGAAGTCTATGGCAAACGGATGTACCTTTAATGTCATCCGTTTGCACCCGGGTTTAAAATATCAGTAATTACATCTGAGCATGCTCAGAAGAGGTGACATCAGCAGACTCCTACAGTGTTGTGGGACTACTACTACTCTCATCATGGAAACAAGTCTGTTCCATGATGGGAGTAGTAATTCCCCGGCTGCGGGAGTCTGCCAGTGGCTGGGGAGGGGGACTACATTAGTGTTTGTACTTATATCCCCATCATGGATCAGACTCTGTTCCATGATGGGGGTAGTAGTACAGTGGCTGAGGGATTGATCGCACTGGGTCTCACTTCTGGGACCATATCCGATCAGAAGTTATTAAGCAGGGGAGCGGGCGACATTGTCCGCAACCCTGCAATCACGATGTACTGTATTTTACTTTCATTTTTAAATTCCCCGTGGGGAGCTCTGAATGGCCTGTACGGAGGAGCCAATCAGGGCTCCCTGCAGGGATTTTTTAAATGGACAATGTATATTAAAAGCGCTGTGGGGGGCACGATATATAGCACTATATATCTAGCCCCCCAGCGCATTTATAAAGATATAACCCCCGCCAGCGCAAAAATATATACCCCCGCAGTATATATATATGTGTGACCCCCCGCCAGCGCACTTATAATGTAACCCCCGCCTGTGCCTTTATAATTATATACCCCCCGCCAGCGCATTTATCAATATATACTCCCTGCCAGCGCATTTATGTGAGCCCCCGCTGGCGCATTACTGCAGCGCGATGTATGAATAGTATTTTACTCGCAGAGCATCACACCAGCCTCTGCCGGCGCAATGCTGCTGATAGAATACTATTCATACATCGCAATGCAGCCTGCAGGGGCATATTATGTAGGAGGGCTGTGGGGGCCAGGCAGGCTGCAGCGCGATGTATAAATAGTATTCTATCAGTAGCATCGCGCCGGCAGTGGCTGGTGTGATGCTCTGCGAGTGAAATACTATTCATACATCGCGCTGCAGTAATGACATATGCGCCAGCGGGGGCTCACATAAATGCGCTGGCGGGGGGTATATATTGATAAATGCGCTGGCGGGGGGTATATAATTATAAAGGCGCAGGCGGGGGTTACATTATAAATGCGCTGGGGGGGGGGTCACCCATATATACATACTGCGGGGGTATATATTTTTGCGCTGGCGGGGGTTATATCTTTATAAATGCACTGGCGGGCTAGATATATAGCGCTATATATCTTGCCCCCCCACAGCGCTTTTAATATACATTGTCCATTTAAAAAATCCCTGCAGGGAGCCCTTGTTGGCTCCTCAGTACAGGCCATTCAGAGCTCCCCGCGGGGAATTTAAAAATGAAAATAAAATACATCGGTGATCGCAGGGTTGCGGACCATGCCGCCCGCTCCCCTGCTTAATAACTTCTCATCGGATCGGGTCTCAAAAGTGAGACCCGGTGCGATCAATCCCTCAGCCCCTGTACTACTATCCCCATCATGGAACAGAGTCTGATCTATGATGGGGGTAGTAGTACAAGCACTAATGTGGCCTTCCCAGCCGCCGGCAGACTCCTGCAGCCCGGAACTACTACTCCCCCATGGAAATAAGTCTGTTCCATGATGGGAGTAGTACCAGTCCTGGCTGCGGGAGTCTGTAGGTGGCTGATTTTTTTCATTCCCCCCAAAAAAAACGGATACAAACGGTTACAAACAAATCAAAACGGATACCAGTTTGATCAGCCGTTTCTATCCATTTTTTAAATCCATTTTTTTTAAACGGAACAGGGGCAAGTGGCCGTGTGAACGCACCCTTACAGATCATGTTGCGGGGGTTCTGTGAGCTAAAATGGGGGAGGAGGGTTCCCTTTTTACCATAAAGTGCTCTGCAAAAAGTTGCTAAATTGTTTGTGGGTGGAAATTTATAAGAAAACTGCAATCATTTTTAGGTTTCACAGATGTTAAGGTGTCATTAAAGTACAAATGGTCACGCAAAAAACAAGCCCTCGTATGGGTCTGTAGGGGGACAAATGAAGAAAAAGTTATGGATTTTAAAAAGAAAGGTGGAAATAACGATAATTTCCTGAGTGATTAGGGCCAAAATGGTTAAAGGGTTAAAGTGTAGAATTAAAAGAGCCATTTTCTTTTCTCTTGGAAAGGGGACCAAAACATGACCATGGGTAACCTGACATGACTGGTTATCTGAATGGTCTTGTTTTTTTGATGTGTGACGGCATAAAATTACTTAAAGGGGTACTCTGCTGTAAAACATGTTTTCCGCTATCCAAAGGATAGGGGATAAGATGTTTGCAGGGGAATACCCCTTTAAGGGCTCCCTGACCAACTTCTGCATTAACCATTTATATCAGTAATTTTACAGCTTTACTAGGCATAATGAGAAATGAATGCTCCTCACAAATGGATGCCAAAAAAACACTCTGGCCTCACAAACATTAGGGGTTAATATCACCTTGCCCCTGGGGTCAAAACCATCAGCCCCATCTACCTACACCGCTACACCCGTGGTCCCGCTATTCTCCATGACTCACCAAATGTTACTGCAGGTATAGGAAAGACCATCCTATATGTACAACTACACACTACCCCCACTCCCCTTTTTTTAATTTTTTTTATTTACGAGACTTTTACTGTATGTGAAATAGCACTCTTATGTTGCTTAGTTGCACTTTTGTTATTAGATAATGACATATGGCATCAAGGAGTTAGCCCCATTTGCACTTCCTAATTCACCCACATTTTTCCAGAATTCCCCCAAATCTTCTAGCATATAGGGTGGCTTATTATAATTAGCTCCCTATATAGGCCTAACTTTTCCTGACAACAAGATATTAAATGGTCGTAAAGGGGTACTCCGGTGGAATTTTTTTTTTTCAAATCAACTGGTGCAAGAAAGTTAAAAAGATTTGTAAATCCCTTCTATTTAAAAATCTTAACCCTTCTAGTACTTATCAACTGCTATACTACAGATATAGTACAGAGAAATTTGTCTTAATAGTTTTAATGAGTACCCATTTAAATATAAGCATACGTAAAAAAAAATTTGTATGACATGGTCCTCCGGTTGATTAGATTTTCCATTGATCGGTTGTTCTATGCATTGGAACAAGTGCTGCTTAGCGGGTTGCAGGCGTTAGTGTCAAGCGGGGGTTTGGGGGCTGGGGGGGTCGCCTGCAACAGTTTGGGGGGCTGGCGGTTTAACACAGGGCCCGGCCCTGGGGGGTACCTCGTCCAGTGGGGGCGCAGCGGTGGTGATGGACCCAGTAAGGAAGCGGGGGTATGTGGGATGAGTGAGGTTCCCCCTGAGGTGTTGAGCGGTGTAGTTCCTGCGGGGCCGTCGGTTGTGTTACCTGCGTCTGGGGTGGGCGGGGATGTGTGTTTGGCTGACCAAGCGAGGGGGGAGGTGTACGTCTGTTATGAGGGCCCATTGGGGGCGCATCTTAAGGCAGAGGTATGGGAAAAAATTTGGAGAGGGGAGTATGTGGAAATTTAATTTAGATACGGTTAGGTTGGATGAGGGTAAGAGGAGGCTTAAGGAGGAACAGAGGCGGTATCGTTTGATTCCGCGCTCTTTTTCTAACTGGCTGCAGGCGTTTGCTATCCTGGCCAGTGTTGTGGGGGAGAAGGCACCAGAACATTGTTCTGGCCTTTTCTGCTACATGGATGCTATAGGGGAGGCATATCGTACCTATGGCAGGACCGCCTGTCTACGTTATGATGAACAATTTTGGCAGAGGATGGTAGTGTGCCCCTCCTTGCGGTGGGACCACAAGGATATTGGTTTGTGGATGCGGCTTATGGGCACTCCGCGGATGGTTCAGCAGTTCTTTTGTGAGGGAGGCAGGGGGTCAGGCCCCGCTAGGTCCGGGGGTGGTGTGAAAGGGGTGTGCTGGCAATTTAATGAAGGGAACTGTAAATTTGTGACGGAGTGCCGTTTTTGGCACCAGTGTTCCGGGTGTGGCGGGGCCCACGGCCTGTCACGATGTTTCAAGAAGGGAGTCGGGAAAGCCGGCGATGCTTACTTTAAGAGGGGCGACGCCGGTGGCGGTGGAAAGGATGGCGCCCTTTCTCGACCGTTACCAAATAGGGCCGCAGCTGAGTTGCTGCGTAAGGGTTTTTTGTATTCCTAGCGTTGCAAGTGTTTCGGTTGGGGCGGTGCGGAATTTGGTTTCCGCTTGGCTCCATCCAGGGTTGGTTGAGGAGAAATTGTTTAAGGAGGTGCGGTTGGGCCGCATGGCGGGGCCCTTTGGTTTCCCTCCGTTGCCTGACTTGCGGGTTTCACCGTTGGGGCTGGTGCCCAAGAAGGAACCCAATACGTTTTGCCTCATTCATCACCTCTCGGTGAATGACGGTACTGATCCGGCACTTTGTGCTGTGTCGTATACGTCGTTTGATGCCGCCCTGGTGTGGGTGAGGCGTTACGGTGCGGGGGCATTGCTGGCAAAGATGGACATTGAGGCCGCTTTCCGCCTTCTTCCGGTCCATCCGGATAGTTTCCACCTGTTGGGTTGCTGCTTGGAGGGGCAGTATGTTGTTGACCTTTGCCTCCCCATGGGGTGTTCTGTTTCCTGCTCCTATTTTGAACACTTCAGTTCATTCTTGGAGTGGGTAGTTAAGCGGGAGTCCCGGGTTAATACTGTGCTGCATTACCTGGACGACTTCTTGTTGTCAGTCCTTGGTTTGTGCTTTCTTGCTGCAAGCCATGGAGCGGGTGGCAGCTTGGTTTGCGGTTCCGCTGGCCCCCGACAAGACGGAGGGGCCCGCGACGGTTGTTACATTTTTAGGGATAGTTATAGACACGGTGGCTATGGAATGCAGGTTGCCTGCAGACAAGCTCGGGGAGTTGAAGCTGGAGGTGGAGCATGGGCGCCGGGCGCAGAAGCGGAGGTTGCGGGAGGTTCAGGTGCTCTTGGGGAGGTTGAATTTAGCTTGTAGAATCATGCCTATGGGGAGGGTGTTCTGCGGCGGCTACGGCTGGGGTGGAGCGGCCGCCCCATTTCATTCGCCTTTCCGCAGACAACGGCCGGTCGCTCATCATGGACAAGCCAGTTTCTAATGGGGACCTGGATCTCTTTACAGATGCTGCTGGTAGTTGCAGGTTTGGAGCTTACTTGGGGGGTCAATGGTGTGCAGGTTCCTGGCCTGAGGCTTGGAAGACGGCCGGGCTGACGAGGAATCTAGCATTATTGGAGCTG
This sequence comes from Hyla sarda, assembly GCF_029499605.1. NCBI lineage: Eukaryota > Metazoa > Chordata > Amphibia > Anura > Hylidae > Hyla > Hyla sarda. Next base: position 105,774,049 of record NC_079198.1, on the reverse strand, counting down.
TTTCCCATTATTGTAGCAGTGGAGATTTGGGGCGATTCATTGAGAGGCAGGAAGGTGTGTTTCCACTGCAACAATATGGGAGTGGTCGAGGCCATTAATGGACAGACGGCGAATTCACCGCCAGTGGTTAATTTGCTGCGTAGGCTAGTGCTGAAGGGGCTTGAGCTGAATTCACACTTTGTCGCTATGCATATCCCTGGGGCTGCTAATGATGTCGCTGATGCTCTCGTTTTTAGTGGGAGCATTTTCAAGAGGTGGCGCCGGAGGCTGCGGAGGGGTCGGTCCCCTGTCTTGACTGGCTGTGGAATCTGGTGTAGCATTGGCCATGGGTCTGGTCAGCCGGTCCGTGAGTGGGGATACCTGGGCGTCGTATCGTCGCTGGTGGGCGGATTGGGAGTCGTTGGTTGAGCGTTTGTGTCTGGGGGCGGCCGATTCGGAATGGGAATCGGCTATTCTTTTTTATGTGGGCAGGGCATTTTGTGAAGGGATCTCCCCTTCAGGGCTGGGCCGGCGGCTGTTGGCCATTGCTTTTTGGTTCAAGCGAAGGGGCTTCCGGACGTTACAAAATGCTTTCTGGTTCGGCAGGCTGTTAAGGGTTTTCGGAAAGGGGTCATTCATAGGGATACCAGGAAGCCGGTGTCTTTTTAGTTATTGGTGGAATTGGGGTGGCGTTTGGGGTGGCTTTCGCCCTGGCGTTTTTTTGGGCGTTTCAGATTTCGGAGCTGGTGGCTCCCAGTAAAACTCGGTCTGGGGGACTTCTTTTTGCGGACGTCCGGCTTGTGAATAGGGTTTTGGAATGTCTGCTGCGCCGTTCCAAGATGGACCAAGCCGGCAGGGGGAACGTGGTAAGGTTGGCCTAGTTGGAAGGGTCGGAGGTGTGCCCGGTGGCTTGCTACAGGGAGTTCTTGTCGGTGCGTCCGCCGGGTTTGGGTCCTCTTTTAGTGCATGCCGATGGTTTTTTTTTTGTCCCGCTTCCAATTCACGGCGGTCTTCCGCAAGTGCTTGCGAGAGGCTGGCTATGGGGCGGAGGAATACAGCTCTCATTCCTTTAGGATTGGCTCGGCGACCGAGGCGTCTCGGTGGGTTTTGGGGCCCGAATTAAGCGCATTTAGAGATGGGACTCTGATCGTTTTAAACTGTATCTGTGGCCTCATTTGTTGTGATTACTCTGTTTGTTCCGTGGCTGGTATCTGTTTTTTCTTTTCTTTCAGGTTCGTTGAAGTGATTGGTCTGGATCGTGGGGCACTCTTTCGTGTCCAGGGGGGAGTCATGAGCTGCCGTCCGGCCTACTGGTCGGCAACTGGGGTTTCCACGGGAGGAAGTGGAGGTGGAGGAGCTGTTGCCTTGCGTCCACTACTATGCTAGGATGGATAGGGATCCTGACATTGTGGTGGTGCACCTTGGGGGTAACGAATGGGGTTTTCGCTCATCAAGGGTGTTGCTGCGGGACATGAAGCTTGATCTGCTTTGTTTGTGGTCGGCCATGCCTGGGCTAAAATTTATTTGGTCTGACATGGTGCCAAGGAAGAAGTAGAGAAGAGCTAGATCGGTGGCTGGGCTGAACAGGGCTAGGGCCAAAGTGAAAAAGGCGATTGGTCAGTTTGTGGCCTGGAATGGCGGTATAGTTGTTTGGCACAGGGAGCTGGAGAAGGGAGAACCCAAGTTCATGGACTTGGACGGGGTACACCTTAATGTGTTTGATATAGATCTTTGGTTGCTGGAGATCAAGGAGGCGGTAGGACGCGCAGTGTCTGTGTGGCGGAATGTAGTCGGGTAATGGGTCACCCGCCTGAGTTGTGGAAGGGGCAGGAGAAGGACCTAGAGGTATCACTGTACGGTGGTAATTTGGAAGGTAATGTGGGGCATGGAGGTACACACCCCGGTGGTACGGTCTCTGTGGCTAGGGGGGCCCAGAGAGGATACGGGGCTCTGAAGGGGGTTCTCCCAGGCCAGGTGTTGGACGGCTGGGAGTAAAAGTAGGAGGCCCAAGGAAGTTAATGGATGGATTTGGAAACTGGAGTGGATGGTGCCTCTGGATCCTCTTCTATGTTATTTATGTTTCAAATGGAGTTGTTCAAGTTTTCATTGTTGTATGATGTTCAAACAGAGTTATTTATAAAAGTTACAATGTTTTAATTGTTGGAAAATAGAATTGGGCTGCTGTGGCCTTCGCACCAAAAATTATGTGTTTGTCTTTAATGGTAGGGGATGGTTGGGTATAGGGGTTAGAGAGCCGAGACCAGGCAGCTAGAATCTCCCATAGTCAAGTAAGCCCTGGAGGGAAAAGTATTGGACCGCAGGGGCACATGACAGAGGAATGATGGCCGGCAGTGAAGGAGTTAACTGGGGGGTTAATAGAGTAGCAGGGATTGGCGGGGGGAATAAGGAGAGGAGCAAGCAGGAACTCAAACCCGGACAGGAAGAGGCAGTTGGTGCAGCGACGGTGAAGAAGCCCGCCCACCCGCCCCTGTTTGGTTACTTTGTCGCAGCAGCGGAAGGCGCATGAGAAGGACCTAGAGGCATCACTGCACGGTGGTAATTTGGAAGGTAATATGGGGCGTGGAGGTACACGCCCCGGTGGTACGTTCTCTGTGGCTAGGGGGGCCCAGAGAGGGTACGGGGCTCTGAAGGGGGTGCTCCAAGGCCAGGTGTTGGACGGCTGGGAGTAAAAGTAGGAGGCCCCAGGAAGTTAATGGATGGATTTGGAAACTGGAGTGGACGGTGCCTCGCCGCAATCTTCTGCATCAGCCGGCGATAGGCTGAGCACTATGTGACGCTTCGTTACACCTGGAAGTATGAAGGAGATGGACCGGAGGACCGATCGGCTGTAGTGACGCTCCGCAGGAACCCAGGAAGGTGAGAGATGGTTCATTTTCATTTATTTTGCAGCCCGGGCAGGACGGAGCAGGAATACTCTGCACTAGAGTACTCCTTTAAGTTTCAAATGGGGTTGTTCAAGTTTTCATTGTTGTATAATGTTCATACAGAGTTATTTATAAAAGTTACAATGTTTTAATTGTTGGAAAATAAAATTGGGCTGCTGTGGCCTTTGCCCCAAAAATATGTGTTTGTCTTTAATGGTGGGGGATGGTTGGGTATAGGGGTTAGAGAGCCGAGACCAGGCAGCTAGAATCTCCCATAGTCATGCCTCCAGTTGTTGCAGAACTACAACTCCCAGCATGCCCAGACAGCCGAAGGGCACGTTGGGAGTTGTAGTTATGCAACAACTGGAGGAGAACAGTTTGAAGACCACTGTGCAGTGGTCTCCAAACTGTAGCCCTCAAGATGTTGCAAGCTGCCCTGGCATGCTGGGAGTTGTAGTTCGCAACATCTGGACTGTCTGGGCATTCTGAGAGTTGTAGTTTTGCAGCATCAGGAAGGGCTACAGTTTGGAGACCACTGCACAGTGGTCTCCAAACTGTGGCCCTCCAGATGTTGCAAAACTTCAAATCCCAGCATGCCCAGACAGTCAAAGGCTGGTAAATAGGTGTAATACCAGGCACAGCCAATGGCAAATATAAGCTGTTGTGCTTGGTAACCTGTGAAGGGGACACTGATGTTTGTGGAGGTGCTGTTTGTCGGACCCCTACTGGGAAGATATTGATGAACTATCCTAAAGATATCATTATCATAGTCCCAAAAGACCCTTTTAATCTGTTTTCTTCTTCTGTGGAATCTTCTTTGCTCCTCATATTCGTCAATGAGCCTTGGGTGCCCATGACCCTGTTGCTAGTTCTCCAGTTGTTCTTCTGTTGGACCATGTTTGGTAGATACCACCCACTGCAGACAGGGAACACCACACAATATTTGCCTGGGAGCTCAGCTTTATTTCTTAAATTACACTGGAAAAATGCTGAGCTCTGACTGGTTGCTATGGGCAACAACAACATTTTATAGGTAAGAAAGTAAGAAAACAGTAAGAAAACAGAAAGACGACCTGCACACCACCCCTACCCCCAACCCAAACCTGCTGTACACCAAAGTGTATACTCATAGTGGATAAATAAAACATACATTAAAATATAGAAAACAATATTTATTATAAAATAAATATTTGGTTTAAATATGCTGAAACTTTCTGAGAAGATAGTTTGCTTGGTTGCACATTGCTATGAAGAGTATGGAAGGTGTCAGATGGGCGTCCTCTCCTGCACAATTCTGGATGAGGTAAAGTTTGGATGAGGTAACATCTGAACACCAGTATACAGTAAGTACAAGAAACATAGGCAGAACAGGCTCTCCATACAAACGATGGTGATCCTTCCTGAAACATATCGTAAATAGGTATGACAGCCATTAGTGGATAATCTATAGCGGCAATGCAACAAAAACAACAACAAAATAATCATCCAAAAGTATGCCGACATACTACTGGCAGCGTAAGCTTTCAGGAGGCAATTGGAAGAAGAGTCAGAAAGGGTAATATAGCAGGGCTCTGTGGTCAGTCCGGATATACCGAGAGGGAGAAAGAGGAACCGAGCAGGACAGGAGAGATGAGGACAAAAGAATAGCGGGAGGACAAGGGTATAGGAAAGAGGATAGGAAAGTGAGAGCAGGCACAAAGTGAGAGTACATACCTCGTGAGCTGAGCCAGCACGATCCACCTGGATGAGGTAACGTTTATCCCAAACTGGAATCTTGTGTTATATGGAGCCAGGACACCCGATGAGTCTTCATGAGATCCTCAGATGTCAGGAGCCTCAGATTGTATAGATGTCAGGAGCCTCAGATTGTATAGAAGCCGGGGGGAGCCTCAGATTGTATAGATGTCAGGAGCCTCAGATTGTATAGATGTCAGGAGCCTCAGATTGTATAGATGTCAGGAGCCTCAGATGTCAGGAACCTCAGATTATATAGATGTCAGGAACCTCAGATTATATAGATGTCAGGAACCTCAGATGTCAGGAACCTCAGATGTCAGGAACCTCAGATGTCAGGAACCTCAGATGTCAGGAACCTCAGATGTCAGGAACCTCAGATGTCGGGAGCCTCAGATGTTATAGATGTTATTGGGAAACTCTAGTGATGGTATTTGAGTTCCCAATAGATGTTACAGAAAAAAAAAAAAAAAAAAATGGAGATACAGCTTCATCAGGATCGAGAGACATCCCTCATCACACAGGACCCATCTGGCTCATACGTGAACTGCTCAGGATCAGGACTGACGTCCGTCATAATGCAGTCCCCGTCTTTGTCGAAGGTGAACTGTGGAGAGTTCTGCTGTTGCTGTCTTCTCGCCCTCAGCTGTATTCTCACCGCTCTGATGGTACACCTCCCAGACTCCATCCTGGCCATCTTCTCCCCGCCTCTCTCACTCCCACTGGACTCCATCATTTTTCGCTTCATAGCTCTGCTATCCACTCCTCACACTCAAACTGAGCAACCCACACAGTTGTCAGGCAGCGCGGGCCCTTTTACCACGATGCTTCATTGTGACATCACATGTGTGACATCACATGACATTACAGGCTGTGCTAGGCCTCTAGTTGAAAGCATTAATGTGTATATATATATATAATATGAATTTATGGTAACTAAATTTCCTTAATGGACGGGGCCCTTCATTCCTAGGTCTATAAGGGGCCCCTGATCACTTATAATGGATTATTCTTCCAGCTGTATGTGCTGTGTGTCCTGCACTGTGCGCTGGATTATATTACCTACTGTCATTCAGAGCCTGATGTAAATGATGTACAGCAGCCAAACCTCAGCTTCTTCTGCTGCTTTACTTTCATTTCTCAAATATTGTGAGAAAATAAATAAGAAAAAAAACAAAACTTCTCGTTACACTTACAGTAAGGACATGCTGGCAGTTGTAGTCGTGCAGCGAGGGAAGGTGATAAGCTTGTCACCCGCCTGCACATCTCCCGCTCGTGCCGCATGACTACAACTTCCAGCATGTCATGCGACACGGGCGGGAGATGTGCTTGTCTCCTGCCTCCACTGCACGACTACAACTCCCAACATGTCCTTACTGTAAGGGCATGCTGGGAGTTGTAGTTGTGGGGCAGGTGACAAGCTTGTCACCCGCTTGCACATCTCCTGCCCGAGCAACTAAAACTCCCAGCATGTCCTTACTGTAAGAGCATGCTGGAAGTTGTAGTCGTGCTGCAAGGGCGGGTGACAAGGGAGCCAGGGAAGCTTTCAGCATTGTGCTCCGCTCCCTGGCTTCCCAGCGGGGAAAATGGGTACGGCTCTGTAACTTCATATTTTTCCCGTTGGCAGCCCGGGGCGGACTGATGGGCCGGTCCATTTGGACGCTGTCCGAAAGCACCGGCCGGGAAAAGGGCCCGCTGTCCGCCGCTTGCCATATGAAATCTTAAAAAAAATATATATATATTCATCTGCATGGACCCAAAACAGGGCAGCCTGGCCAGGTGGGTGGCTTATGGATTGTATAGTTAGTTGTATGTATCTTCTACCTGCCTTTCACCGCTCCCTACATGATGGCACAGTCTGACTTATGAGTTATATCTGAAATATAACTTATATCTCTGACTGTGCCGTCATGTAGGGGGCGGTGAAAGGCAGGTAGAAGATGGAGTAGGCTTCCCAGCAGCACAGAGTATTTCAGACAGTCTGAGTCACCACAGTTCCCTCCAGAAATACTCTGTGCTGCTGTGCTATTTCTTTAATAAATCTAAGAGGCCTCAGCCTCACCCAAGCAGGGGGCAAAAAAGGTAAAGTGTGTGGCTTATAAAAGGACCAGTTATTATTTTTTACCTGCCTTTCACCGCTCACTATATGATGGCACAGTAAGAGATGAGTTATATATCTGACTGTGCCATCATGTAGGGAGCGGTGAAAGGCAGGTTCTCTGGTGGGAATTTTTTTTTTTTTTAATCAACTGGTGCCAGAAAGTTTAAACAGATTTGTAAATTACTTCTATTAAAAAAAAATCTTAAACCTTCCAGTACTTATTAGCAGCTGTATACCACAGAGGAAATTCTTTTCCTTTTGGATTTCTCTTCTGTCACGACCACAGTGCTCTGCTGACAACGATGTCCATGTCAGGAACTGTCCAAAACAGGAAAAATTCCCCATAGCAAACATATGCTCCACTGGACATTTCCTAAAATGGACAGAGATGTCAGCAGAGAGCACTGTGGTCGTGACAGAAAATAAATCCAAAAAGAAAAGAATTTCCTCTGTAGTATGCAGCCGCTAATAAGTACTGGAAGGATTAAGATTTTTTAATAGAAGTCATTTAAAAATCTACAATACAGAAATTTAGGTGCACTACTGTGGTAGATGTATACAATGGCATTGGCTATCCCTCAACACTGATGTTAAAATTGAGACATTCGCCAGTGTATCCTTATATGAAGGACACACCAGAGCCCGTACACCAACGCCATTTGGGGTTGAGCACCTCCAGCCATTTGAGACCACGTTTTTTGTTGTCATTTACAAATCTGTTTAACTTTCTGGCACAGTTGATTTAAAAAAATGTTTTCCATCGGAGTACCCCTTTAAGGTGGGTGAAGGATGGAGCCAAGTTGAACTGGGTATCACACACAGAGATCCCAAGTTGGCATAAAAAGGAGGAGATAAGTTTCAGTGTTTTTTAAGTGCTTGGTGTAGTTAAGGGTGATTGGCATTGCCGTTCCTCAAAGTACACCATAGCCTCAAGTGCACTGCACCCCATTCTATGGCAAATATTCATGTACATACTGGGCGGGAATAGGGGGCGGGGCAGAGGTGGGTGGTGGGGCAAGGGGTGGGGTCTTGCTGGGGGCCCTTGCTTTATTTGGTCAAGGGGCCCTGAGTGGTGTCAGTCCGCCCCTGTTGGCAGCTGTGATTGGCCAGGCAGTACGGGCCAATCACGGGTCTGCCCAGGACATATGAAATTACTTAGGCAAACGTGCGACTTTGTAATGGTTCAACAAGTGTTATTGAAGATTTTGTCATTATACAAAGATATACAAAATTTTGTATATAACATATAAAAGTAATTTTATAGCATATAAAGCAGATAGATCAACGAATTATATAGTACAGTATTTTGTACACAGTCTTATTTAGAAAAGAACACTGCATTTATGAGCTCTAGATAATACGCTAGGCTCGCCCTATTGTAAGCAAAAAGAAATCCCTAAATCTCTTAAGAAATCTCCCTTATACATTTATTTTTTTTAAACATATTTTTATCAACAGTTTGTGAATATTACACATACACAAACAGGGTATACCCATACAGGCCTTAATGCAAAAGGGAAGCATAACAGATATTCAGTAGGAAAACATTGTAGTGTGGTAGCCCTTGGGGGGGGGGGGTGGGGGGGGGGGGGGTATGGTAGGGATGGGTATGATGTTGATATATGAGAGGTTAATATTAACCCTGTCACTCGAGATGCCAGGGTGAGGGCTGTTATGCTGAATCTATGCCGCCCTTCCCAGAAGCGATAGGTGCAATGAAATGACTGAAGGTCCACAAGCAGATTAACTTGAACTTGAATAACTTTACTGCAGTGCTTGCAATATCCAATGCGTAGTAACAGTCTCATATAACAGTTCTTAGGTTGCTTAGCGACTGGCAGAAGTTGCGGACCTTGCATTAAACTTGTAGTCTCTGAATTTAGGTGATAAGTGATGTGCAGATTCGTCCGGATTTAGGGAAATATTGGGTCCCGTGATACGGCAGAGTGCTTAGGGGGATGACACACTCTATAATTTAGATCATTCAGCCATTGCCGCAAGGCTCAGGCCTAACTCACTGCGATTACTGCGATATAGGTCTTCTCTCATCAAGAGCCAGGAGAAAGAGTGAAAAGATGGCCGCCGCTCCCTTATATGGGCAGGGGGCGTGGTGATTCTGATTGGTCCGAACGTCTGCCATTCACCAGTACATGGTGGGATGGATGGGATTACTGACGTAAGAGGGCCTCCAAAGGTCCTTTAAGCTAAAACCATAGAGTTCACCCTGTCACAATGACCCGCAGGTCCTGCAACGCTAATAGAAACAGGTAATTAACCATTTATATACAGAAATAATACTATATACATTATTCTATGGACAAATTAGAAATCTATATAATATAATAGAGGTGACTAGGGGCAGACTGACTAACAGAGATTACTAAGTCCTAGGGACTCTGGCTACGGGGACCCATAGATAAATAAGTATCGTATGAAATGCGGTACTGGGACACCACAGTAGGATCCCTAGGTAACAGAACGACCCCACCCCCCAACAAGTTCTCAACACTGATCCCCTCCCCACCCACTCAACCCCCTATCCATCCTCGCATTGGCAGAGATGATTTTGGCAAAGAACGGCCCCCAGTTCGTACCAATGTGGTGCACCCCTGGGGTGAATGGCGGGATCACGGGTGTTGCGGTGAGAGTGGTGGGATCAGATGTTTTTAACCACGGGGGACGGATGGTATTAACCCCTATGTGTTCGTTACGCCAGTGTGGTTTTCGGGTTCCGGAGCACCACATGCCTGGATTCTCCGCTATCCCATGGGCTAGTAGTGAATTAGGAGTCCACAACCAGTTGAAGGTAAACTGGGGCTTTTCTGAATAGAAGACAGGTGTAGTTATCTTCACAGCTATGGCCAGAATTCCCAGAGAGGTGGCCAGTACCCAGAGGACCTCGCAGCTTGCTGGGCCAGTACTTAATAGTGGAGTAATAAAATTGACTTGTAATTAGACTTGACTTGTACTATGTGCAGGACTTGACTAACTTCAGTGACAGCAACATAGACTTGTAGACTTACTGGGGAGTTGTAGCTTTGTGGTACTCCAGATGCTGAACACTTGACTCTACGGCCTCTGGTAGCTACTTCAGCAAGCATAGTCGAATAGTTCATAACTGACAGAGAGGAAGGGGACCCAGCCAAGAAGCCGCTCCGAGCCTACAGGTTCATATACTTCTGCCACTCTGCCACTGATATTCGATCTTTTTTTTAATAAATAAATGGCCAATATTTTGACTTCTTTGTCTGATTTGGTTCTCTTCTATCTGTAGCTCTTGTTTGAAACTTTGATGTAGTTTTAGGTCAAAATAATACAGAAATATATAAAAGTCTCAGGGGTTAACAAGCACCACTGTATATACCCATTACAGCCAGTGTGGTGGAAGTGCCCCCCGTGATCACACAGTAAGCTGGTAGTGTTGGTGTAGCCAGGGCTAAACTTCAAAGCTTTGGGGGTCATTTATTACCATTTGTGACTTTTCAGGTTTCAGGTTTAGTGTGTGCCTGGTGCAGCTGGTGGTAGTTATCAGGGTGCCAGCACCTTTTTTGTTGCTACTGCCTGCACCCAGTCCGCAAAACTGTCTTTTGTAACAGAAGCATGTCATACATCAGTGCGGAAACTGCGCCTCGAAAACTGCGCCCACAAAACGCCAAGTGGAATCGAAGTTGAAGAAAGTCATATACACCAGTGAGAGACAAATAACTTTGCAAAAATTGGGGGCTATAAATGACCCCCATTGACTCTATTTTGTACCCCTGCTTAAGAGGCTCACTATCCACACTCACTATCCACACTCAATATCCACATTCAATATACACACTCACTATCCATACTCAGTATACACACTCACTATCCATACTCAGTACACACACTCACTATCCATACTCAGTACACACACTCACTATCCATACTCAGTACACACACTCACTATCCATACTCAGTACACACACTCACTATCCATACTCAGTACACACACTCACTATCCATACTCAGTACACACACTCACTATCCATACTCAGTACACACACTCACTATCCATACTCAATATATACACTCACTATCCATACTCAATATACACACTCACTATCCATACTCAATACACACACTCACTATCCATACTCAGTACACACACTCACTATCCATACTCAGTACACACACTCACTATCCATACTCAGTACACACACTCACTATCCATACTCAGTACACACACTCACTATCCATACTCAGTACACACACTCACTATCCATACTCAGTACACACACTCACTATCCATACTCAATACACACACTCACTATCCATACTCAGTACACACACTCACTATCCATACTCAGTACACACACTCACTATCCATACTCAGTATACACATTCACTATCCATACTCAGTATACACACTCACTATCCATACTCAGTACACACACTCACTATCCATACTCAGTATACACACTCACTATCCATACTCAGTACACACACTCACTATCCATACTCAGTACCATACTCAATATACACACTCACTTTCCATACTCAATATACACACCCACTATCCATACTCAATATACACACTCACTATCCATACTCAATATACACACTCACTTTCCATACTCAGTACACACACTCACTATCCATACTCAGTATACACACTCACTATCCATACTCAGTACACACACTCACTATCCATACTCAGTACACACACTCACTATCCATACTCAATATACACACTCACTTTCCATACTCAATATACACACCCACTATCCATACTCAATATACACACTCACTATCCATACTCAATATACACACTCACTTTCCATACTCAGTATACACACCAGGATTCCTAGGACAGACAAACAAAGGCTCTTGCTCCAAAGGCTACTCACAGTTCACTTGACTTCTACTGGAGGAGCTTTTTACTTTCTTGGCTGTAGCGGTCTCCCTCACCCTCACTTCCAGGGTAGGCACATATCCCTTTACCCTGTCCCACACTTGTCTGTGCTCCAGAGGCCTTTGACCATGTAATCTCTCTGTAGGAATTGTGTGGCATCTCTTCACTCCGCAGACCATAGAGTAGATACAAACAGGCCTGTCACTACAGGACAGGCAAACCAATTGCTTGGGGCCCCGAGCTGGCCAGGGGCCCCAAGCAGAGCCGGTGCTTACCCGTCCTTTAGTGACGAGGCAATTTCCCCATCACTATTAAGGACATCCCTGTGTCCCGAAAGATGTTTTTGGCAAACAGGGATGCCCCCGTTAACTCTCGCTTAAGTTCAAAAATGCAAGGGCCGCTGGGTGATAGCGCACGCCGGGACGTCACTGACGTCCCATGCGTGCGCCCATAGCAATGGAGGCGCAGAAGACTGGAGCATCGAGGAGGAGGAAGATGTGCGCTGGCCAGCTTGGTAAGTGACCAGCGGCACGTCATCTTCGGTGTTCCGACCACCGCTTCTCCGGTCCCAGGACTAATGCTATGGCCGGACGGGAGGAGCGGTGGTCGGAGCAGTGAAGTGGGGCAGTACACAGGCATACGGCCTCCAGCCATACACTGTATATGGCTGGAGGCTGTATGTCTGCGGGGAACACTGCCTGCCTAATGTGGGGGGAACACTGCCAACCTAATGTGGGGAGAACACTGCCAGCCTAATGTGGGGAGAACTATGCTGCACCTAATGTGGGGGGAACACTGCCTACCTAATGTGCGGAGAACACTGCCAACCTAATGTGGGGAGAACTCTGCTGCACCTAATGTGGGGGAACACTGCCAACCTAATGTGGGGAGAACACTGCCAACCTAATGTGGGGAGAACTCTGCTGCACCTAATGTGGGGGAACACTGCCAACCTAATGTGCGGAGAACACTGCCAACCTAATGTGGGGAGAACTCTGCTGCACCTAATGTGGGGGAACACTGCCAACCTAATGTGGGGAGAACTCTGCTGCACCTAATGTGGGAGGAACACTGCCAACCTAATGTGCGGAGAACACTGCCAACCTAATGTGGGGAGAACTCTGCTGCACCTAATGTGGGGGAGCACTGCCAACCTAATGTGGGGAGAACTATGCTGCACCTAATGTGGGGGGAACACTGCCTACCTAATGTGGGGAGAACTATACTGCACCTAATGTGGGAGGAACACTACCAGCCTAATGTGGGGAGAACTCTGCTGCACCTAATGTGGGGGGAACACTGCCAACCTAATGTAGGGAGAATTATGCTGCACCTAATGTGGGGGGGAACACTGCCTACCTAATGTGGGGAGAACTCTGCTGCACCTAATGTGGGGGGGGGAAGTCTGCTGCACCTAATGTGGGGGGTTACTACGTCCTGACGCCGTCCGTAGAGCGTTACGTGCGTGAACATCAAGGGGGGCCTCCATGTCCATTTTGCTTGGGGCCCCCAAATTCCTTCAAACGGCCCTGGATACAAAGCAGCAGTCTCCAGCAGCTCACAGCTTCCTATACCAGCCCTCGCCTCCTTCTAATAACAGCATGGCTCACAAAGCTGGAATTCCCCAGCGCCATGTCGTCTAACCACACTAGTGTTGAGCGGCATAGGCCATATTCGAAATCGCGAATATATGGACGAATATTCATCATATATTCGCGAATATTCGCATATTCGGAATATTCCCGTTTTATTTTCGCATATACGAAAAATAAGCATATGCGAAAACTAACATAAAAAAAAATTAGCTTTAGTAAAGATTCGCGTATGCGAAAAGTAGCACAAAAATACACAAGAAAAATTCGCACATGCGAAAATTTACATATGCGAAAATTTACATATACGAAGATTATCATATAAAAAAATTTTGTATAAGTAAAACTTCGCGTATGCGAAACAATTAACATACGAAAAATAGCATACAGAAAAATTTGCACAAGTGAAAATTCGCGCATGCGGAAAATTAACATGCGAAAATTTGAATAAATTAGCATAAGTGGAAATTCGTGTATGCGAAAATGTACATATGCGAAAATTAGAACAAGTGAAAATTCGCGTAAGCGAAAATTCGCGTATGCGAAATTTAAGATATTTAAAAAAAATTTGACATAAATGAAAATTCGCACATGCGAAAATTCGCACACCAGTCTCACACAGTAGTATTAGAGCCTTCTTTACACCACACAAGCTGGAAGTAGAGAGGGGTGATCACTGTGATGTGTACGGTGAAAAAAACGAATATTCGTAATTACGAATATATAGCGCTATATTCGCGAATATGCGATCTTCGCGAATAAAATTTGCATTGCGAATATTCACGAGCAACACTAAACCACACTGCATCCACTGCATCTGCACAATAGATAGAACACATTACATCCTCCACAGCCACAAACATACTTCTCAGCATAAAATAAAGCAGCTGGGAAGAAGGCGCCCACTATACACAAAAACTCACCAATTTTCACTATCTTTACATGTTGCAGCACCAGGGCTGCTGAATACAATACATAGGGTGACAGACGGTAAAATAAAAGAGAGAGCTGCCATTTATGAAGCACATCTGTCAGCCATCTTATCTACCCCCCTTTCACAGCAGGTCTGCTGTGCTTTTCAGTCTGGTTAATAAAACGGTTACGGTGGGAAAATGAGCCGACCAGAGTCACTCGCTGGCTGCGGTCACCTCATTGAAATCAATGGCCCATAGGCTTTAAAGAGGACCTGTGGAAAATCCCCAAAATTAGATAGCAATATCAAACTTAGGGGGCCCTGATCACATACCTTTTTACAGTTTCTTGATACGCCCTTTCGTTCCTGAGATATGAGGGTTTATATTTTGTCCGATAATTCAGGAAATTAGTCAAATGGGCGTGGTCATAAAATTAATCATGGGAGTCACATCAGGTGATGGGCGGGATTATACAGTTACGGGCTGTGTATTAGGCAGACATGCCCCTCAATGTACAACCTTCTCACCCCCTGACTGTATAATCCCCCCTCATCACCTGATTGTCATTCCCATTATTAAAATTAAGTTCATGCCTATCTGACTGGTTCACTGAATTGTCAAACTATAAACCCTTATATCTCAGGAACAGAAGGGCTGATCAAGAAACTGTAAAAATGTGGGTGATCGGGGCACCATAAACTATTTAATCACATTAAAAAATAACGTTTTTTTGGGTCGGCCACAGGTCCCCTTTAAATAGATCTGTTGTTCCATTCAATCTGCTTGTCAATGTGCTGCAGTCATGTGATGAGGAGGGAGGAGACTGGGGATCCCCATTCCAGTGATTATGGGGGTCTCATCAATGGAGTCCCCAGCAATCATCCACCTATTTTATGGACCAGTTTTTCCCAGAGTGCCTCCAGCAATTGCAAAACTACAACCTCCAGCATGCCCGGACAGCCTCTGGCTGTTCGGGCATGCTGAGAGTTGTAGTTTTGCAACAGCTGAAGGCACCCTGGTTGGAAAACACTGCTTTGGACAGTTTAATGTTTCTCATGGGAATATCTCTTTAAAAGTAGAAAGCATAGTGCACAGATCTTTTTTGAGTTTGTTTTCCACCAGACGTGGGTATTTTCTGGGCAGCACCCCCTCTGTGCAATTTAATTGAAAACAATCAAATTTACATTTGTCGTAAATAAGAGCAGCAACTTGTTAGACGTGAAAGTTATTTTTTGCAGAGATTTCTGTAGCATTTACTTAAAGGGGTATTCCAGGAAAAAACTTTTTTTTATACATATCAACTTGCTCCAGAAAGTTAAACAGATTTGTAAATTACTTCTGTTAAAAAATCTTAATCCTTTCAGTACTTATGAGCTTCTGAAGTTAAGGTTGTTCTTTTCTGTCTAAATCCTCTCTGATGACACCTGTCTCAGGAAACGCCCAGTTTAGAAGAGGTTTGCTATGGGGATTTGCTTCTAAACTCGGCGTTTCCCGAGACAGGTGTCATCAGAGAGGATTTAGACAGAAAAGAACAACCTCAACTTCAGAAGCTCAAAAGTACTGAAAGGATTAAGATTTTTTAATAGATGTAATTTACAAATCTGTTTAACTTTCTGGAGCCAGTTGATATATATAAAAAAAGTTTTTTTCCTGGAATACCCCTTTAACAGAACACAATGTTAGTTGTTTTCTACAATAAATGTAATTTTTTCTACCATTTTTTTTAATTTATATTTTGAATTGTTAGATTGCACAACTTTAAAGGGAGAGTGTTCTCCAAAGTAAAAAAAAAAAAAAAAAAAAAAATAGTAGTAAGTAATAAAGGATTTTCACCAATTTGAAGCTAATACAATAGAATGTGTGCATTGTTTACATGAGCAATTTTAGCAGTCTGGACTAGTGTTTCCCAACCAGCATGCCTCCAGCTGTTGTAAAACAGCCTGCTATAAAATTGTAAAAGTTTTTTTTTTTTTTTTAACCTAACATGCAGTTTACTTATTAAAGGGGATATCCAGGAAAAAACTTTTTTTTATATATCAACTGGCTCCAGAAAGTTAAACAGATTTGTAAATTACTTCTATTAAAAAATCTTAATCCTTTCAGTACTTATGAGCTTCTGAAGTTAAGGTTGTTCTTTTCTGTCTAAATGCTCTCTGGTGACACGTGTCTCGGGAACCTCCCAGTTTAGAAGAAAATCCCCATAGCAAACCACTTCTAAACTGGGCGGTACCCTAGTTTTTTTTGTTACTTTAGTGCAGTGGTCTTCAACCAGCAGACCTCCAGATGTTGCAAAACTACAATTCCCAGCATGCCCGGACAGCCGTTGGCTGTCCGGGCATGCTGGGAGTTGTAGTTTTGTACATCTGGAGGTCTGCAGGTTGGACACCACTGCTTTAGTGCTTACCTTTCCTGAACCTGTGTGGCCATGTCCAATGCTGGCTCAACGGAGGGTGAAGGTTCCTCAGAGACAACTATGTCGCAGGATAGTATTGAGCAGCCCCGGAGGCGTCGCTGCTTTCACAAAAAATAAAAAAAAACTATGTATTTTGACGCCTTTACATTTTCTGACATTGGTACATTTTCTGACATTTCTTGGCGGGGATTTGCGGCCAAAAAATACGGGATTTGCGCCAAAAATCGATTGGCGCAAATGATGAATTACTGACTAAAGTTGAAATCACACACAGGACCGTGTGATTTTGAGAAAGTTGTAAAAATGACAGTGGAGAAGATGAGCCAAACTTTGGCGCAAAAAGACACTGCGCCAAAGTATTGCGCCAAAGTTACGTGAAAAAAAAATCCTTTAATAAATACCCCCCATAGACTCTTAGATACATGAGCCCTTTGTGACCTATATACAACTGATGAATGATATGGAATTTTTTTTGCAGCATATTTGTCATTTTGTGTTTAATTTGCAGTTATTTCCATCTATCAAGATTTCCTGTTTTACTCTCACCAGTCAATGGAAGTTCAGCTTTTAGCACCCACCACTTATTCAGATTGATGCCTTCAGGGTAAAGTGTAATTGGGGGGATACATAAAAAGTGGCCCCTGAGGAAATGACTTAAAAAGTTAGCAGAATTCACATTTTACTATGACCATTTTACAGCTCTATAACGGCAAAGGGCTGAAGAAATGATTCAGCCTCCATCGGAGATGTTACAATTTACCAGGCTATAGGTAATAAATGCCCAAATTATGCATTACTATACTGAATCTAATATCTGGGGACAGGGAATACAAACTAGAATATGTGGATGGAGCCAGATAAGTGGGAGGCTTGGGCCAAGAAGTGGCAAATGCTGGTTAAAAGTGATAAATGTAAGGCTATGCATGTCATATACAATGGCTAAAATATGTATCTATGTTGCATTGTGATTGTTTGTCATTCATTGCTGGTGATATATGTCCTGCATAAATCTCCCTCGGTATGCACAACTTTTAAAGGGGTACTCCGGTGAAAACCTTTTTTCTTTTAAATCAACTGGTGCCAGAAAGTTAAACATATTTGTAAATTACTTCTATTAAAAAATCTTAATCCTTCCAGTAATTTTTAGCTGCTGAATGCTACAGAGGAAATTCCTTTCTTTTTTGGAACACTGAAGACATCACGAGCACAGTGCTCTCTGCTGACATCTCTGTCCATTTTAGCAACCGTTCATAGCAGTTGTATGCTAAGGGCAGCATGGTGGCTCCGTGGTTAGCACTTCTGCCTTGCAGTGCTGGGGCCTTGGGTTCAAATACCCCTAAGGACAACAATAAACAAAGCGTTATTATTATAATGACGTCAACAAAGAGCACTGTGTTCGTGATGTCATCAGAGAGCATTCCAAAAAGAAAAGAATTTCCTCTGTAGTATTCAGCAGCTAATAAGTACAGGAAGGATTAAGATTTTTTAATAGAAGTAATTTACAAATCTATCATAAATGTGTTGCTCACTTAGGGCATGGGGAAAAAAGAAGGGGTGGGGGGGGGTGCTCGAGGTTAAAGGTGATGCCTTCACCCAATAGGCCTAAGAAACATATGTAAAAGAGGGATGTATATATAATATATATACAAAAAACAGTCCTCAAGAGCACTGAGGGTATGGAATGAGGAAAAGAAAAGAAAGAAAAGTTTTGGGATCCAATAAAAGTATATTTATTGTAATAAAAATATGACCGATCGCCCTGCAGGGCCCTTGCAAAAGCGAAAGGTATATGAAATATTGGGTAAAATAAATGAATAAAAGAATAAAAATAGCACTAATCAAATAAAAATAAATATATATATATATCCACTAAATGGATTATGTTGATATAAATATATATATGATTCACAGTTCGTCACAACCAACAATATTGCAGAAGAGCAGTAATTCCAATGGTACTGGATAGATCACATCAGAGTCTCCAGTAACATAAATCGTGCCGCTTGTGACTGTGTTGCGATCCTGGTTAACCACAGCGCAGTTGTATCAATAAATCCAGAAGTAAAGTTTGTAACCTTGTTGCAGTTTTGGGATAGTTATAACATAACTGTATCAGCGGTGTTTGTAAAAGTAATATTCGTAACGGAACGGTGCACAGCACCACTCACCCTCCTCGGCAGATCTCGGATGCAGGCTTGGTACGGCAGTATCTTAAGGTGGCGATGTCTGTCTGTACTTGCGGTGCCTTGTTGAGGTACAGCCTGGGTGAGTGGCTCTCCGGTGGGCTAAGAAGTTCCCGGGTTGGCACGGAATGGCGTCCGGCCTCGTGGGGTGATGTCCGGGAGTTCCGCCGCCCGGGGCTGTGGTGGAAGATTGCAGGAAGCAGGTGCGGATCTGAATAGGGCGCTAGAAGTTCGCGCGTCACAGTGGTCCCAATGATAGGGGCATCCAGCAGTTGCAAATTAAAAATAGTGGATATAGTCTATTTTCAAGTGATGTACACTTAATAGAGTAGTGCTTGATAACGGGTCAGACGCGTTTCAAGGCCGCGGGCCTTTTCTTCAGTGACAAGAGATATGAATACCTGGTGAAAAGGTCTGTATTTATATAGTCTACATTTAGTGATGTCATAATGATTAAGGTAACAAGTAAAACATGGATAAGGGAAACTCAAAGTTTATTGCAAAATAAGGGATGGATCCAATAAGATAGATAGAATAAAAAGTAGAGAGAGAGAAAAAGAAAGAAAGGAAAAGGAGATGTATTTATTAATATTTAATTTATAAGATATGCTAGACATGACAATGAAGGTATTACCGTTCATGTATAGTTGTATATGTTCATTCATGTGATATATAAATAAATTACACTAAAAACGAAAATTAAAATATGAAGAAGAAGGTATGAATAAAAAAGATAGATAATGTGTGGAAAAAATAGGTTTAAATAGGTACTCATGTGAAGGTATGCAATGGTAAGAATTATGTAATATTATATATTATAAAAATATAAAAATATATAAGATATAGAATATATGTAATAGGCATATGATGAAACTATATAAATTAATGTGAACGATATGAAAATATAGTTGAATAAATATAGGTATATAGGTAATATAGGTATATGATGAAACTATAAAAAAAGTTTCATCATATACCTATATTACCTATATACCTATATTTATTCAACTATATTTTCATATCGTTCACATTAATTTATATAGTTTCATCATATGCCTATTACATATATTCTATATCTTATATATTTTTATAATATATAATATTACATAATTCTTACCATTGCATACCTTCACATGAGTACCTATTTAAACCTATTTTTTCCACACATTATCTATCTTTTTATTCATACCTTCTTCTTCATATTTTAATTCATATTTTAATTTTCATTTTTTGAGTAATTTATTTATATATCACATGAATGAACATATACAACTATACATGAACGGTAATACCTTCATTGTCATGTCTAGCATATCTTATAAATTAAATATTAATAAATACATCTCCTTTTCCTTTCTTTCTTTTTCTCTCTCTCTACTTTTTATTCTATCTATCTTATTGGATCCATCCCTTATTTTGCAATAAACTTTGAGTTTCCCTTATCCATATTTTACTTGTTACCTTAATCATTATGACATCACTAAATGTAGACTACATAAATACAGACCTTTTCACCAGGTATTCATATCTCTTGTCACTGAAGAAAAGGCCCGCGGCCTTGGAACGTGTCTGACCCGTTATCAAGCACTACTCTATTAAGTGTACATCACTTGAAAATAGACTATATCCACTATTTTTAATTTGCAACTGCTGGATGCCCCTATCATTGGGACCACTGTGACGCGCGAACTGCTAGCGCCATATTCAGATCCGCACCTGCTTCCTGCAATCTTCCACCACAGCCCCGGGCGGCGGAACTCCCGGACATCACCCCACGAGGCCGGACGCCATTCCGTGCCAACCCGGGAACTTCTTAGCCCACCGGAGAGCCACTCACCCAGGCTGTACCTCAACAAGGCACCGCAAGTACAGACAGACATCGCCACCTTAAGATACTGACGTACCAAGCCTGCATCCGAGATCTGCCGAGGAGGGTGAGTGATGCTGTGCACCGTTCCGTTACGAACATTACTTTTACAAACACCGCTGATACAGTTATGTTATAACAATCCCAAAACTGCAACAAGGTTACAAACTTTACTTCTGGATTTATTGATACAACTGCGCTGTGGTTAACCAGGATCGCAACACAGTCACAAGCGGCACGATTTATGTTACTGGAGACTCTGATGTGATCTATCCAGTACCATTGGAATTACTGCTTTTCTGCAATATTGTTGGTTGTGATGAACTGTGAATCATATATATATTTATACCAACATAACCCATTTAGTGGATATATATATATTTATTTTTATTTGATTAGTGCTATTTTTATTCTTTTATTCATTTATTTTACCCAATATTTCATATACCTTTCGCTTTTGCAAGGGCCCTGCAGGGCGATCGGTTATATTTTTATTACAATAAATATACTTTTATTGGATCCCAAACTTTTCTTTCTTTTCTTTTCCTCATTCCATACCCTCAGTGCTCTTGAGGACTGGTTTTTGTATATATATTATATATACATCCCTCTTTTACATAATTTACAAATCTGTTTAACTTTCTGGCACCAGTTGATTTAAAAGAAAAAAGGTTTTCACCGGAGTACCCCTTTAATTCCATTTCCCTTATCTGTGGTAGTTTAACATTCCAAAGAATCCATCCTGTTTGATCAAACTACCAGGAGACGACAGTCTAAGCCATTGCATCCAGTTGGGGGAATTAACATAACTGTGCCAATTAATGGACACTGTTTGCCTGGATGGTAAATTTGACACCTTCACTAGCCGAATAGACTTCAAGACCTGGTGTCAATAGATTAAAGAAAGGTATGGTAAATAGCCCTCCTCTGAAAATGACATGTCTTCCAATATTAAATATGGGGGTCAGGGAAATATGTCTGCAGCCCCTATCTTGTACGGTTAGATTCTCCATCATACTACCTTTACAATGAGTCCTCACATGACCCTTGTGTATTGATCCCTGCCCGAACTGTATGCACTGGGTAAATCATACACAATAAGGGGGTCATGTCAGGTACCCCTAGACAGAGGATTTGATGGAGAACCCAAATATAAGAAAATGATATGGGTGCCTGGCCCATGATAGAAGATAGAGGACATTTCCTATTCTTTGGGCATAAAGTTATCATAAGGAAGTGGCAACATCTATCTCTCCTCCTTGTCCCGCCCAGGGGCTGAACATAGAGGTATCACCTGTCCATAGCAGGGTATAAAACTGCAGACCTGGGGGGGCTAGGGTGTGCTTGCATGGGGGACAAGATCTAATTTTGGATGCCAGACCCCATGGAATAGAACTCTGTAACCTTTTGTAAGTAAGGATTCTAGTTTTTTCCAATTTATTGTTATTTTCTGTGTGGTGAAACTTTGTCTTGTTAATATCTGTTTTTATATGTACTGTGAATATTTTTCTTTCATAATAAATCATTAATTTATTAAGTACCGCCATATTATGTCTGGTAAAACGGACGCACATTGTCCTTGAAGAGAGCTAAGTTTTAGTCTTAAATTTACTTACCTGTTCAGCTACATTATAGATTTAGATGAATCTTTTTCCTGTTTTAATATACTATCGGGGATAGTAGATTATATTTGGGAATTGTAGCATATCCAGATTGGATTGATAGCTTCCTGTCGGCTTGAAATTGACAGGTGGTGGCAGCGATACTTTTAAATTGGGTGGTGTAAGAGGGATTTTTTAATCATTATTTTCGGTCTACTGTAGACAAATATTAATTTTATAGATAATCCTACCACCCGTTCGTGTCAGTTCGTGACAATGCACAAGGGGAGAGAAATCCATATAAAGATTATTTACTAAATTAGAAAAAAATGGGTAAAACTGACATGGAAAAGGGCTGTAGAATTTTAGTTGACAGTACATTAACCTGCACTAGTATCAGGCAGCTGCTGCCAAAGCAAGGAATATCATGGGGTATATCGAAATGCACATAAATGTACATGACAAAAACCCATTTATAGTATTTTACATATCACTAGTCTGACACATATAGATTTATGTCCAGTTTTTTTGCACCAGTGCACAAGAAAGATGTAGTAGAGCTTGAGCAGGTTCAGCCAGTAATATACGGAATGGGTGGACTTCAGTCATCAAAATTAAAAACATTTTAGCAATTTACTGCTAAGAGGTGGCCAATAACTATGTATTACTAAATCAAGAGTCTGCAGTCTGCACAGAGATCTCTCCTGTGGTCTATTTATGCCCAGGATCAGGGCAAACCCCAAGGGTACGTGACCTGTGCAACTGCATAGGGCATATATTTCACCCCCCTATAGAGGGGTGCCACAAAACCAAAAGTTAGCAGTGCACATCAGTAGAGTTGGGTAAGCCAAGCACAGTGAATGAGTACAGTATCAGAATCAAGCATTTCAAATAAATACAGTACTAAAATCAAGCACAGTGATGAAATATAGTACCAGAACCAAGCATAGTAAATGAATGTTGCCTATAGCTGCACCTGAATTTGAAGTAGTAACACTGGCAAACCAGGCGGCAGGTTTGTGTAGGTAGAAAGTACAATGGTGAGCAATAATAGTAAGCAGCTAAAGACTAGTGATGAGCGGCATTGGCGATATTCGAATTTGCGATATTTCGCGAATATATAGACAAATATTTGTCCCAAAACAACAACAAAGAAAAGAGAGGGAACACTCACTATGATGCACATGTACCGCACCGCAACCCAAGAATAAAAGTCACCACTTTAGGTCATCCCTACGCTGTGAGTGCTCCCTCTGTTTTTCTTTGTTGTTGCATGGCATGAATAGTGTTGCTCGCGAATATTCGCAATGCAAATTTTATTCGCGAATATCGCATATTCGCGAATATAGCACTATATATTCGTAATTACGAATATTCGTTTTTTTTTTCTTTACAGCGCACATCACAGTGATCCCCCTCTCTGCTTCCAGCTTGTGTGGTGTAAAGAAGGCTCTAATACTACTGTGTGAGACTGGTGCTCTCATTTTTGCATATGTTAAAATTAGCATATGCTAATTTTCACATTTGTGAATTTTCGCTTATGCAAATTTTTTCATATGCTAATTTTCGCATATGCAAATATTTGCATGCATAAATCTTCGCATATGCGAAAAGAAACTAATTTTATTCGCGGATTCGCGAATATAGCACTATATATATTCGTAATTACGAATATTCATATTTTTTTTTTCTTCACAGTACACAGTGATCCCCCCCTCTCTGCTTCCAGCTTGTGTGGTGTAAAGAAGGCTCTAATACTACTGAGTGAGACTGGTGCTCTAATTGTCGCATATGTGAAAATTAGCATATGCTAATTTTCACATTTGTGAATTTTCGCTTATGCTAATTTTTCATATGCTAATTTTCGCATTTGCGAATTTTCACTTATGCTTTTCGCATGCGAGAAAGTTTCGCATATGCGAAAATAAAACGCGAATATTACGGATATGCGAATTTGGCGAATATATGGCGAATATTCGTCCATATATTCGCGAAATATCGCAAATTCGAATATGGCCTATGCCGCTCAACACTAGGCATGAACTGTCTCTTTCTATAAGAGGTTGAGCACGGGAAGATACACTTAGTGGGTCCGTATTTATGTCCTGCTGTTGTTGGATTAGTGAAGCTGATATACCTGTGTCGTGAGCGGCAGTTGCCGATCCCTGTTTCTTCCAGCCTGTGAATATTCGTCCTATATTCGCATATTTCACGTATTCGTTATATTAGTTATATTCGCATATTTGTGTATTGGAGGAAGAAAACAGTGAGGGGGTGGGCAACTTTACTATTGGTTGCTAGTGATGTTGTTGATAACCTCTGACAAGTGTATTTGCATCATTCTAATTGGCCCACAAGTGAAAAGAAGGAATATGCAAATATTCACATATGCGAGAAATCGCAAATGCGAATATTCCCATATGCGAATACTACTCTGTATTTCCTTGGCTCACCCTGCAGAAGCTCTCACCTGCTTCTTAAGTAATGAGGCAGGAAGGAAGGGAAGTGTATATGAGATGAAGACTCAGTGTAATGGGGGCTCTTCCTAGGAGACAGCGTGTGGGCTGTAGGGAAGAGACAGAGGCTGCTGAGGAGTACACAGCCCGAGCTATGAGAGGCTCAAAGAGACTGCCATGAATTGTGAGTAGAAGGTTGCAGGGGACATAAGTTTAATCGGCTGAGGGAAGCTCAGCGGTTGTTAGTCAGGACAAGCTGATCTGTTTAGTCAGTGACCAGACGGTCTAGGATTTTGTTTTGTTCCTGCTTTTTGTTTATTTCTTTCCCTGCAACCTGTCTAATAAAACTGGCAAGGTGCCAGATTTGCATTATAAGCGTTTGTTTGCTGGTTTATTGAGAAGAAGCGCATCCTGTGGCGTGGTCCAGGACGATCCCAGAGCTAATCCCCAAGACGGATCATCACATTTTGGTGGAGGATGCGGGCACGCCGTTGCTAAGGGCAACCCGTTGCCAAGGGCAACCAACAAGTGAGTTGGAGAGGAGCCGTTGCTAGGAGCAACCCCCTGCAAGTCGGAGGAGCCCAGCAGAGGAGTTCAAGCACAGTTTGGTGTCTGTGGAGGAGCGTTGCTAGGGGCAACGGATCGAGACTTTTTTTCAAGAAAATGGGACAACCTCAAAAGGCTGTTGCTGGGAGCAACCGACGTGGGCCACAACCGATGGACGCCAAGAAGAAGCCGAGGTCCCGTGAGTTGTCGGTGGGTGGAATCCCACTGTGGGTGGACTTGGATTGTTGCCAGACGGTATCTCGGATTATGCCAGAAATAATTCCATTTGTGAAGTCCCGCCCGGAGCCCGGTAAGACTGTTCAAATTACCTTTGATACATGTTTTGGGACAGTAAGCCATATGATGGAGGTATGTGCGGAACTTACAGTGGAAATTGTACTGGGCAGAGACTTTCCGTATTTCTGGCAGCTGTGGGATGCTGAGAGTGCACCTGAGAGTTCACACCCAAAGGTTCCGGAAGGAGTGAGGACTGGGTGGTCTCTACTGGACTGTGTGAATGGTGCTGTATATTGTGAACCCATGCAGGCTGATAATGTTTTTCTTGAAACACTTATGTTAATGTGTTCTGATGTAAAGAGTTCTATTCCCACCTCTCGCAGGACAAAAGAAAACCTGTGTGAGCTGGAAATAGAAGGTAAAAAGATGACGGTTTTGTTAGATCCAAAATGTATAATAAGTCTGGTAAAGACCAGCGGCAGAAAGCCAGACCCCGCTATAGTGTCTATACAAGCCAGTATTTGGGGTTATACAACAGTTAATGTGTGTATTTCTACTCCCTATGGTACCATAAGTCACAAGGTTGCAATAGAGCCTACCTTAGAGTATGAAGTAGTGCTGGGGAAGGATTTTCCGTTTTTTCAGCAGTTGTGGGAAGATAGTCAGGTGACTAGAGCAGGAACACCTGATAGGCTCACAACACTTGGTTTTCACCACATAGCAGGGGACAGTAACTCAGCTGAGGACAGGGAGTGTCAGCAGACCCTAGGTATATGTCAGGTGGGAGTGTGCCAGACCACTAGGGGAGCTGAAGAACAGTCCGCGAGTCAAGTTAAAGTGGTGACTGGAATAGAAGCTCCAGAGATGGCTGTGGAAAAACCAAAACTCCAGAAAAGAGTACCGGTGGAGCTGGGGGCTGCACTTACGGTCACAGACAGAGTCCTAAGTGAAGGAGACTGTGACAAGACAAAAGAAAAGTCTGCCAAGAAGCCGAGAGACAGTTCAGAGGAACTGATCAGGAATCTCCTTGACTCGCTGGTGCCAAGAGCCATTGAAGTTGTCACTAGGGGCAACAAACTTACCGCCAAGGGATTGCCGGTCCGACGGGAGTGTTTAGCGAGAGTCTCCAGAGTTGCCAACGTGGTGGGAGAGGAAGAGTGCCAGGTGTCAGTGGCACCTGTTGTGGATGATAATAATGAGGCACAAGTGGCCGCAACCCCAGAAAAGGGGGAGACTTCATCTAGAGAGGGAGAAGAGCTGGGTCGAGTGTCTGACAGAGGACGTCTCAAGGTCTAACAGCGAGAGTGAGGAGACCGCTGTCAGTAAAAGGTCTCAGAAAAGACGAGCTGGCCTTGGGAAAAAACTGGAGCAGATCCAGAATCTGGAAGAAACCCTGCAGATGGTTTCTGTGAAGTTGTTGGAGAAAGAAAAAGAGGTACATTGCTTGACAGAGGAGAGGGACAAATCACTTGCCGACTTTAAAAAAGAGCAAGAAGTGAGGCTTCAGCTGGAAAAAGTCATGGAGCATCACAGAAGTGAGTTTGTGGCTCTGCAGGATGAACTGTCCCGCTCCCAGGGTCTTGTGACCAACAAGGAGAGTGAAGTGGAGAGTCTGGCCCAGCGGATGTCATTCCAGGAAGAAGAAGTGAGTCTTCTACATGGTGCATATCAGGCTCTGCAGAGTGATCACAAGGCTAGGCTGGAAGCCATGGAAAAAATTGAAAAAGAGAAGAATGAAATGAAGATGGAAGCTGAAGCTCTTGCCAGCAATCTGGAGAGTGTCTCTAAAGCTAAGAGACAACTTGAGGAGGAAGTCAAGGTGAAGAATGCCCTTGCACATGCTCTTCAATCTGCTCGTCATGACAATGACTTGCTCCGTGAGCAGTATGAGGAGGCCCTGGAACAAGTTGAGACTCAGCAACATGAAAACAAGAACTTGCAACAGGAGATCTCAGATCTATCTCTACAGATTGGTGAGAGTGGAAAATCTATCAATGAGTTAGTGAAGTCCAAGAAACAGTTGCTGGACAGTGAGAAGGTGATCTCCGCACAACTCAAGAGTGAGCAGCTGAGATATATAAAGCTGGAAGATGACATGAAGATCTTAAAAGAGAGCCTGGAAGCACAGAACGAAACGCGCAGAAGGTCCCACGTAGCTGCCTTGGTTTTGCTGGGAGCGCAACTCTACGAGCAGGTGGCTGTGCTGGCGGACAATGAACAATTGAGGAAACAATTGCGGTCTTCGGAAGATACTGTCAGGGACTTGACAGAGTTACATGACAGTGAGAGGATGAAGTCCGCTAAGCTCCAGTGTAAGCAGCGAAAATGTGAGAAAAAGGAAGAGGACCAGGAAGTCCTAAAAGAGAGCAGAGACCAAGACATGGAGGAATTGGCTCAAGAAAGGCTTCTGGGGCCGAAGTTACAGGATACAGTTATGCTTTCTCTGATTGCGAATAAGTCCTCTAAAGCTAAGATTGAGGTGAAGTCCTGTAAGAAGTCTCCTGAAGCTAGGACTGAGCTGAAACCTGGTGGGAAATCCTCTGAAGTGAAGACTAAGGAGAAGAGAGGTGGGAAATCCTCTGAACCTGAGCAGACCAAAAATTCTGAAGGTAATGCTGAGGCAGAGAAATCCTCTGAAGCAGAAGCTAAACCAGAGTCAACCTCAACCTCAAAAGCTGTGAGTAAAGAGAATGGCACAACTGAAGCTACAGGTGAAGAGAAGAGTAAACCTGAAGAAGCTGCAGTAGTAGAAGCTGATTCTACACAAGAATCTGAAGGAGCCAAAGACTCTGAAGCCAAACCTGAGGAAGCTGGTGCCCCAGAAGAGAAAGCTGGATGGGAGGAGGTGAAACCATGTGAGAAATCCACTGAAGACAAGACTGAGGTGAAACCAGGTGGGAAGTCCTCTAAAGTTGAAACTGAGATGGACCCGTGTCAAAGGTCCTCTGACGGTACAGAGAACAAGACAGTGGTTGGTGAAGCCACTGAGGCCGAAAGATTCTCTAAAGCAGAGGCAGAGGTCCGGCAAGCAAGAAGAAGACAAAGGTTAGAAGCATCGGTCCTCTCACTCCTTAATTTCAAGAACCCTGCCCACACCAGGGTGAAGAACCTGGTACTGGAGAGGTGTGACCGAGAGACTTGCAATTGGTGGCTGGTAAAAGTCCGGAAGAAAAAAGTCAAGGACTTCAGAGACTGTGGGACAAAAGTTGTCCTAGAGAAAGGAAAGGCAGATGGTTTCTGCCTTTC